>NC_064921.1:495144673-495449923 GCF_023897955.1 Schistocerca gregaria | reverse complement strand
GCCAGGCTGCGGATGATACGATTCTGTAACATATCGGCGTACCTCTCACCCGTCACGGTAGCAGTTAACAAAACCAGAATCACGCATTTCCTCGAAGAAAAAAGTACCGATAACGGTAGATGTGGTAAATCCAACTCATACCGTGACTTTCTAGTCGTGCAATGGAGTTTCCACGACAGCTCTAGGATTTTCGGTAGCCCACATTCTGCACTTGTGAGCGTTGACAGATCCTCGGAGCGTGAAATTAACTTCGTCATTTCACAGCACGTTACTCAACCAATCGTCATCTTCCACCATCTTTTGAAACGCCCACACCGCAAATGCCCTCCGCCTCACTAAATCTCCAGGTAACAGTTCATGATGCCGATGGATTTTGTACCGATAGCATCGGAGGGTACGCCTCAGTGCCAACCAAACAGTAGAGTACGGGACGCCGGTGCGACGTGCGACTGCAAGAGCGCTGCCTTTCCCGTGCATAGACGAAACCGTTACAGTCTCCATTTCTTCCTGAACTGTCTCAGCAGCATTACGCCTTGTGCTCGGTCGGCCACTACGGGGTCTATCGTCTAAACAACCCGTGGCTTCGAACTTCGAAATCGTTCTCGGCAGAGTTGCATTTGTCAACGGACCTTTACGAATCCCCTTCCTACGTGGATAGGATCGTAACGCTGAACTAGCACATTCCCTATTCTGATAATATAGCTTCACTAAAAGCGCCTTTTCGGGTAACGTCAACATGCTGCGACTGCTGGCGCATCTGATTCTCTCTCTCTCATTACAGCTCCTTTTATACACGATTGTCATGCGCAGTCGCTGACGTTTTGCTGTCCAGCGCGATCTGTCGGGCATTTTGTGATCTTTGGTTTTTTTGTTGTTCTTATAAAACCCCATGTCATTCCAAGCATGTTTGTCTATTTTTACCTCTCTATCTACATTATTCCGGGGTTTATTGAGTTTTCGAATTTATACTGACTTTTTGATCACCCGGTATTTAATAATATGTGGTAGGGCGTGTTTATGGTCCAGGCATAGAAATATTTATTTAATTTCAAGTAATTTAAATGAAAGTTCAGTATTTCATATGTGTTTCAATACGTTTGTGAGTGTGTGTTGGCTTGGAGACATGGCGGGAGTGCTCTAGCCAATCACAGCGCTCGTTACTATGGTAGGCGACTACCGAAGTCAGTGTAGTGGGAGAGGAGCATTAGGTCGCAGAGGACATGGGGGAGTGTGCTGGAAGGAAAGGCGTGATGGACAATCGCAGGAAATACACTCCTGCAAATTGAAATAAGAACACCGTGAATTCATTGTCCCAGGAAGGGGAAACTTTATTGACACATTCCTGGGGTCAGATACATCACATGATCACACTGACAGAACCACAGGCACATAGACACAGGCAACAGAGCATGCACTAAGTCGGCACTAGTACAGTGTATATCCACCTTTCGCAGCAATGCAGGCTGCTATTCTCCCATGGAGACGATCGTAGAGATGCTGGATGTAGTCCTGTGGAACGGCTTGCCATGCCATTTCCACCTGGCGCCTCAGTTGGACCAGCGTTCGTGCTGGACGTGCAGACCGCGTGAGACGACGCTTCATACAGTCCCAAACATTCTCAATGGGGGACAGATCCGGAGACCTTGCTGGCCAGGGTAGTTGACTTACACCTTCTAGAGCACGTTGGGTGACACGGGATACATGCGGACGTGCATTGTCCTGTTGAAACAGCAAGTTCCCTTGCCGGTCTAGGAATGGTAGAACGATGGGTTCGATGACGGTTTGGATGTACCGTGCACTATTCAGTGTCCCCTCGACGATCACCAGAGGCGTACGGCCAGTGTAGGAGATCGCTCCCCACACCATGATGCCGGGTGTTGGCCCTGTGTGATTCGGTCGTATGCAGTCCTGATTGTGGCGCTCACCTGCACGGCGCCAAACACGCATACGACCATCATTGGCACCAAGGCGGAAGCGACTCTCATCGCTGAAGACGACACGTCTCCATTCGTCCCTCCATTCACGCCTGTCGCGATACCACTGGAGGCGGGCTGCACGATGTTGGGGCGTGAGCGGAAGACGGCCTAACGGAGTGCGGGACCGTAGCCCAGCTTCATGGAGACGGTTGCGAATGGTCCTCGCCGATACCCCAGGAGCAACAGTGTCCCTAATTTGCTGGGAAGTGGCGGTGGGGTCCCCTACGGCACTGCGTAGGATCCTACGGTCTTGGCGTGCATCCGTGCGTCGCTGCTGTCCGGTCCCAGGTCGACGGGCACGTGCACCTTCCGCCGACCACTGGCGACAACATCGATGTACTGTGGAGACCTCACGCCCCACGTGTTGAGCAATTCGGCGGTACGTCCACCCGGCCTCCCGCATGCCCACTATACGCCCTCGCTCAGTCAACTGCACATACGGTTCACGTCCACGCTGTCGCGGCATGCTACCAGTGTTAAAGACTGCGATGGAGCTCCGTATGCCACGGCAAACTGGCTGACACTGACGGCGGCGGTGCACAAATGCTGCGCAGCTAGCGCCATTCGACGGCCAACACCGCGGTTCCTGGTGTGTCCGCTGTGCCGTGCGTGTGATCATTGCTTGTACAGTCCTCTCGCAGTGTCCGGAGCAAGTATGGTGGGTCTGACACACCGGTGTCAATGTGTTCCTTTTTCCATTTCCAGGAGTGTACTTGGAGAATGTTGAGCAGTTTTCGCGTGGTGCACTTGTGAGATTAGTGTGGCTTCTGCAGTGAAGAAGTAGTATTCATTTAGAAGTGAATATGACGCGAGCTATGTTGTTGCTCATAACTAATTGTGTGAAGTAGGAATCTATTGTTACTCTGTTAGTCAACTTATATTATTTAATTGCTAAACCACTGACACTAATAAGTACAGTAATAAATTGCATTCTTAAAGGTACTTCTTCTATCGCACTGATTATTTAAAGTCGATAAAATAGCACCTGCTGATTTTTATTTAATTGCAATCTTTCATTTATAAATTTCTATGTTATATTCAAAATTCGCAATTTCCGAGTGATAGGAACCTTCGACCTTTCTCTTCATGTGTATATTCATATTGTATACTGTAGACTCAGCAGTATTTGGCTTACAATGCGGCAACTACGTATCCCACCCCCTAGACAACTAACAACTAAACTAAACCAACCAAAACTTTCAATATTTCAATACTGAGTTTGAGACGGTACGTAGTTGAGAGGGACCTTTTTTTTTTTTTTTTTTTTTTTTTTTTTTTTTTTTTTTTCAGCGTAGTACCATAAATCGCTAAGGGAGGGAGTGTAAATGTTAAGAAAGAAGTCTAGCTACCAATTTTATAGGACTACATAAATGGTTCAGAATAGCTGGCCCTCATGGGAAGTGCACTGACCAGTCACACTGTGCAGCATGGACCGCTGTGAGACGAGCAGTATCAAGAGTCATTGAGTTCCGGAAGGTATGTGGAGCCATGCCGACTCTAGTGATGTGGGCAGTTGAGCTGTGTTTCTCGGTTGAGGATTCTGGCGAGAGCAGCCCGATTGAAGTCGATCTATAGATTCTCGAATGGTATAAATCCGGTGAGTATATTAAACTCATAGTGGTGCTCTACTAATGGCGCATGTACACTGCCGCTGTGTGACACGTTGCATTGTCCCGCTGCATCTGCCATCGTGCCGAGGAAAATAAAATACATGTAGGGGTGGACGTGGTGCGCCGAAGATAGATGCATATATCGCTCCCTTCTCCGGCCTGAACACCCCCCCCCCCCCCCCCGACAATTGTTGTAAGGTTTTTGCTTTAGACCTTTCATCTCGTACTCGCCATATGTTTGGATTCTGATTCATCAGAGAAGCTCACCTGTCGCCACTCAGCTGATGTCGATTTGCTGTGTTGGGGTGCGAATTCCAGCCATCATCACCGCTGAACAGCGGTCATCATGGGTGCGTGAACCAGTCGCCTGCTGCGGAGGCTCATACGCAACAACGTTCGCTGTACGTTCTTTGAGGAGGCACTATTGATAAATCCCTTTGTTCATCTGGGCGGTCAGTTGCTCAAAAGCTGAGCGTCTATTCGCCAGCACACATCTCCGCAGCCGCCGTTCACCTCTGTCATCTACGGCCCATGGCGCACCACAATTCCCTCTGCGTCTGTTTTGGATGGCGCCATTTTGTCAGAAGCGGTATATGTTGAACACGGCTGCAAGGAAACAGTTTATAAACTCAGCAGTTTCGAAAACGCCTCCATCATTGCCTCCAAAAGCCAACGATGATGCCCTACTGACGTCAGGTAAATCGATCCGTTCCCGCATTACGACTACGACTGCACTGTTGTTCGCGTCCCCCCTCCTCCCGACCACGCACGCACATATGTTGAGGGTTGAACCCTCTGCTGTAATCGATCGAAGCTCTAGAGCAACTAAGGCGCCTCTCCTTCTGACATGAAGATTGATGGGTGATGGGATGTCGTGGCGATTTGGTTTTTGCTTGACTTTTGTGCTGGTTTTCTTTTTTTTATATATATAAGACAGGACAGAGAAAGGGACATTAGAAGAGTGGCGGAAAAGGAACGGCCCATTGACTAGCCGGGGATATTACACGACCCCGACACGCTTTGTATACCCTCCACTGCTAATGGCGCCACCTGACACCTGTGACCAGCTGTTGCATGTTGACGTCAAACATAAGCGGTTGTCAAATTCATGTGACTGCACCAAGCATAATGGGTAAGGAAATACAATAAACTTCAAAATTCTTTAGGACACCTTTAACAAAAGACTTATTATTTACAGCAAGAGGTGTTTGTGCTGCAACTACTTTCGACTATGTCTGGCAGCACTCTAAAGTTTGAAGTTGGCACCATACTCGCACTGACGATGTCCTGATCACGTGGTATGTCGAACCATTTCGTTCGCCATGGCAACAGCAGCCCTCTCTTTAAGCTGTTCTTTTACTTTGTGACGCAATCACAACAGCACTTCATAATGCCTTAACCGTTTTCGAACAGCCATCAGACTAGAAATACATGGTGCAATGGGTGACGTAATATACCTGCAGCGATGCCACATAACTCATGTTATGTATGTAATGTTGACAACGCAACGAGACCATTACGTCACCCTTTACATAATGTGTTTTTAATCTTTAGATTGACACAGGCAGTTCGGAAAAGGTGCGAAATACTTTTGTGACAGTATCATGAAAACTGAAGAAATTTAATCAGTTACGTAATCTCCACCGACAGAATTCCTTTTTCTTTTTTCAAAGTAATCTGCTCTTTATTTGTTCATGAGTACAGATTTCTCTCCGTCTTTACGAATAAACTTACATAGTTTCTTTCTGGCGCTCTCTCTGTAACAGATAGGAGACAGAATATTGATAGCAACAATGCTAAAAGCAAATATTTTACGTAGATCGTGAGATAGTTTAGTGATGAAGCATCTAAGTGAAGTAGCTCAAAATCGTGTATTACAATTTAAAAAGAAACTAGCAAGTTCATATGTATTATTACCTTGATTTCTTAACTACTTTATTGAAATTATTACGTGAAACGTACATTTTCCCATGTAATATCCCTGTGAACTTCATAGTCGTTTTAAGAGACAAATATGCACTCTCATTAAAGACTTTAGAATTATATAGGCTTACTGCAGATTTTTTAAAATGCTTTGGCCGAAGGCCATGACGATTCCCTCAAACTTTTCACAGCTGGTTCTGTACTCTGTTCTTCTCCAATTGACGTACGATCCGACTCTAATGACCTCGACATTAATGGGGGGATGGATTGCCATATTCTCTCCCTCCTTTTGAAGTTGCATTAACTGTTCTTAGGTACTGAAAAAATACTCAGATTAGTTGGTCCTGACACTGTCACTGCTATCAGGCTACATCATAATACGTCTATTGTCCATATTCAGACACATTGGCCATTTGCGTAGTGCATATACACATGCATACTTGTGACAGTTTGTAATGTCGACGCATTAAATGAAGCCCCATACCGTAGTGCTGTTTAACATACCACAACGACTATACTTACTTGCTGTCGCTTGGACTTAGTAGTAATGTATGCAAAACCTTCTGTCTGTAGTAGAAGCAGGCCATTGCCAGGCTATGAAAATACAACAACGAGAGTACAGAAGACACAGTCACTGTATATTTTGTGCCATGTTATCGCAAGGCAACGGTGTACATTAAAAACAGATACTTCGGCTATAGCTGCAGACGTAAACCACTATTGGACACAATGAATAGTGGCTGTGTCCTCGTAGAATAGCGAATATGGCAGTTCCGTCGAATGATTAGAGCAACATCAAAAAGCCAATTTTGTAACCCTAGTTTCACAGTAGAAGAAGCTCCTCGGAGCCAGACTGGTATTTACCGAATACCTTTGACCTCTCTCGCGTAGCGAAAATATTTTGCTGAAATTTTTGAAAATACATTCGTGCGACATGAGGCTTAGTATGTAGTTGTAATGTTCAGTTTTTCGATAGTAGAGAGAGGCAAATTAAATAGTGCTCACGTGAACTGAGGAACTTTATACCGTCGGTCTATATTCTGTTTAAATAACCATGTCAAAGGACGCTGAAAGTTCGTATTTCAACTTTCTATGTATGTGTGTGTGTGTGTGTGTGTGTGTGTGTGTGTGTGTGTGTGTTTCGTCTGAGTACGTTTGTGAAAGAGAGCGTACAAGGGAGAGAAAGAGTCGGCTTGGCGTGACGTCAATGGTGCTTTCATCTTCTCGGCAAAGAAAAAGCGCGCATTATTATCATTTGTGCACCTCTCTCCCTTACGAAGTCCATTTTAATCCAGCGCCACATAGTCTGTAATTTCCGTAACCTTTGAGTTACGAAATACGAGAAAATTTATATACTAGGCACGCAGCTATAAAGCACGGCGCTAGAGTTTGACGATAGCCAAGTCTTGTAAACAAAACCTCCTAACAAACACTTCGTTGTGCCCACTAACTTGTACTTTACTACCACTTTCACTTCCAGTTTCATACAGAAATACTCTCCTACATCTCACAAACCGCATTTTGTTTGCGAAATCTCTTGGTCATGTCATAATCTAATGTATGGAATCTGGAAAACAGTACACTCGAGAAGCTCAACATAGCTCTGTTGACTTGTAAAATGTAACGGGAGTGAATTTCGAGAACTCAACACTTCACTCTTAGCAGAACAAAATCTACAGATGTAAATGTAACTTTGGTATTTGCTGAATGACCTACAGAGGATTGATGAATAGTGCATGGACTGGCAGTTGACGCCGAACGTAAGAAAATATAACATACTGAGCCTAAATTGGAGAAGAAATCCCCTACTGTACAAATACATGATGGATGACAAATTGCTGGAAACAATATCTGCCGAAAATTATCTGCCGGCCGCGGTGGTCTCGCGGTTCTAGGCGCGCAGTCCGGAACCGTGCGACTGCTACGGTCGCAGGTTCGAATCCTGCCTCGGGCATGGATGTGTGTGATGTCCTTAGGTTAGTTAGGTTTAAGTAGTTCTAAGTTCTAGGGGACTAATGACCACAGCAGTTGAGTCCCATAGTACTCAGAGCCATTTGAACCATTTTTGAAAATTATCTAGGAGTAACCACCCGGAGCGATCTCTAGTGAAATGACCACATGCAACGGTCAGCGCGACGGAATGTCATACCTAACGACCCGGGTGCGATTCCCGGCTGTGTCGGAGATTTTCTCCGCTCGGGGACTGAGTGTTGTGTTGTCCTTATCATCATAATTTCAGCCTCATCGACACGCAAGTCGCCGAAGTGGCATCAACTCGAAAGACTTGCACCAGGCGAACGGTATACCCGGCGGAAGGCCCTAGCTACACGGCATTTCCATTTACCACATACAACAAAATTCCTGAAAAGCAAATAATAGAAGAATCTAAAGGAAATGTTACTGATACAGGTAACAAGTGGCTTATAAAACTTTTGTTCCACTGATTCTTGAGTACTGCTCACAGCTGTGGGACCCTTAGCAGGTAGGACTAATAGAAGAGATAGAGAAGATCCAACGAAGAGTAGTGCTTTTCGCCTCAGGGTCGTTCAGTCCGCGCGAGAGCGTTATACAGAGGCTCAACAAACTTCAGTGGCAGGCGGTAAGAGAGTGTCGTCGTACATCACGGAGTGATTTCCTATCGAAATTTCGAAAGAATACGTTACAGAAATGGTCGGAACAACATATTACTTGCTCCCATGTACGCCTGCCGAAATGACCACAACGAGAAAATTCGAGAAATTAGAGTTTATACAGGGTGTTTCAAAAATGACCGGTATATTTGAAACGGCAATAAAAACTAAACGAGCAGCGATAGAAATACACCGTTTGTTGCAATATTCTTGGGACAACAGTACATTTTCAGGCAGACAAACTTTCGAAATTACAGTAGTTACAATTGGCAACAACAGATGGCGCTGCGGTCTGGGAAACTCTATAGTACGATATTTTCCACATATCCACCATGCGTAGCAATAATATGGCGTAGTCTCTGAATGAAATTACCCGAAACCTTTAACAACGTGTCTGGCGGAATGGCTTCACATACAGATGAGATGTACTGCTTCAGCTGTTCAATTGTTTCTGGATTCTGGCAGTACACCTGGTCTTTCAAGTGTCCCCACAGAAAGAAGTCACAGGGGTTCATGTCTGGCGAATAGGGAGGCCAATCCACGCCGCCTCCTGTATGTTTCGGATAGCCCAAAGCAATCACACGATCATCGAAATATTCATTCAAGAAATTAAAGACGTCGGCTGTGCGATGTGGCCGGGCACCATCTTGCATAAACCACGAGGTGTTCGCAGTGTCGTCTAAGGCAGTTTGTAGCGCCACAAATTCACGAAGAATGTCCAGATAGCGAGATGCAGTAATCGTTTCGGATCTGAAAAATGGGCCAATGATTCCTTTGGAAGAAATGGCGGCCCAGACCAGCACTTTTTGAGGATGCAGGGACGATGGGACTGCAACATGGGGCTTTTCGGTTCCCCATATGCACCAGTTCTGTTTATTGACGAAGCCGTCCAGGTAAAAATAAGCTTCGTCAGTAAACCAAATGCTGCCCACATGCATATCGCCGTCATCAGTCCTGTGCACTATATCGTTAGCGAATGTCTCTCGTGCAGCAATGGTAGCGGCGCTGAGGGGTTGCCGCGTTTGAATTTTGTATGGATAGAGGTGTAAACTCTGGCGCATGAGACGATACGTGGACGTTGGCGTCATTTGGACCGCAGCTGCAACACGGTGAACGGAAACCCGAGGCCGCTGTTGGATCACCTGCTGCACTAGCTGCACGTTGCCCTCTGTGATTGCCGTACGCGGTCGCTCTACCTTTCCAGCATGTTCATCCGTCACGTTCCCAGTCCGTTGAAATTTTTCAAACAGATCCTTTATTGTATCGCTTTTCGGTCCTTTGGTTACATTAAACCTCCGTTGAAAACTTTGTCTTGTTGCAACAACACTGTGTTCTAGGCGGTGGAATTCCAACACCAGAAAAATCCTCTGTTCTAAGGAATAAACCATGTTGTCCACAGCACACTTGCACGTTGTGAACAGCACACGCTTACAGCAGAAAGACGACGTACAGAATGGCGCACCCATAGACTGCGTTGTCTTCTATATCTCTCACATCACTTGCAGCGCCATTTGTTGTTGAAAATTGTAACTACTGTAATTTCGAAAGTTTTTCCGCCTGAAAATGTACTGTTGTTCCAAGCATATTGCAACAAACGGTGTATTTCTATCGCTGCTCGTTTAGTTTTTATTGCCGTTTCAAATATACCGGTCATTTTTTAAACACCCTGTACATGGGCTCATTCTTCCTACGTGCCACATGAGAATGGAATAGGAAATACGGAAGAGAAGTCACATAGTTGCACCAGAAGTACCCTCCGCCATACACCGTGAGGTGATTTGCGGAGGATAGATGTTGAAATTGACACACCCATTTGTATACCGTGCATATGCATTACAGGTAAGTAAGTGGTTCATCACCCTGCTGGTTCATCACCCTGCAAATGTAATCTCGATGTGTTGCTCAGTTGCTAGAACGACAATTCACAGTCGCTGCCTGAGAGATAAAATATCTTTGCCCCTTTTAAAAGAGAGCTGCAATAGAGTCACAGGTCAGTGCAGTCCCTGCCGCAGTTGGAGTCGCTCGCGGATACAGTTAAGTTGTATTCTGTCGTTGGTACAGCGCAGTTTATAGTTACTAGTTCTTAAAGTCAGAGTGCAGAACAAATTGTAAAATTTTATTATATGGAACTGAATAATAATTGTGATCAGCAGCAAAACTAAATGATACCATTGAATTAGATGATGATGAACAAACGATTAATTGTTAATATAAAGAAAAATCAACAGTGTAATTAAGTCAACCATCTATTGTAAGGTAAATTTTATTATTTTTATTGGCATGCGGGTAGTTAAGTCGCTTGTCTGAGATATTAATATGAATTTGTTTCAATATTTTATTTTGTGATTAGTCAGCACCAGTGGATCCAGATTTGTAATATATTCAATTTTCCCGTATAATGGATTGTAGATCTTTATCAACAAAGTAAAAAAAATTCAGAATATAATAGTTTTTACCAGTCAGCTATAAAAATATAATTTCCCCTTAAGTCATTACCAGTCCTGATCCAGTCATTTATCTAAATTAAAATATTCCAGAATTTTTGTCAGATCATAGTCAATTGTTCTTTAGTAATCAGACGACCAGCTGTGCAGCTGTGTCACTAAGTAAAGTCAATTTTTCTCGTAATTCAGATTTCAAACAAATGTTATCTAGTATTAGTAGATAGGCCAGCATTGCAATAAGCTGTGGATATACAGACAGCGTTATCCGGCGAAACCATCACGAGCAAAGAATTTATCAGTTTATTTCTCACGGACAGATTCAGATTGGTTTCACAGAGCCATGGCGTAGCGCTGCTTACGTCAAAATTTATGTTTTTCATGAGATAAGATTTATCACTTTTCATACGTCAGAACTTAATTATCCATATTTCATTATTTTTATATTTTTTTTTTATTTACAGGGGAACGTTACAGGTATTAAGGACATTTTATTTCACTCGGTTATTGAGCGAGAAAATAATAAAGGACTTTATGCCATGAGAAGTTCCGTAGTCTCTCTCATTTTCACGCTTCCTAAGCCAGCCTATTTTGGTGGCACTACACTTATCAGCCTGTCTCCATCGAATGTTGGTTCCCTAAATTTACACAATAGGATTTCGAGTGAACAACTTGGCCCTTCTATCGAAGATTCCCGTTTACTCTCCCAGAGCACAATTTAACTTTACGTATCAACTGTGCTGACCAGTAATGAATCTAGGAGCGCGTCAAATGGCTCTGAGCACTATGGGACTCAACTGCTGTGGTCATTAATCCCCTAGAACGTAGAACTACTTAAACCTAACTAACCTAAGGACATCACACACATCCATGCCCGAGGCAGGATTCGAACCTGCGACCGTAGCAGTCGCACGGTTCCGGACTGCGCGCCTAGAACCGCGAGACCACCGCGGCCGGCAAGAGCGCGTCCCCGAGTACAGTGTCTGCTACTTCATAACGACTCCAAACGGTGAGCGAGCACCCCACACTTTGTCGCACTAGCGCTTTGTGTGCGGTTTCTTTTGCAGATACATAGTACTTTCGTACAATCTTCCCAGCAGGTAGAAGTTTCACATTCATCTTCATTTATTCGTGGCGTTTCACACCCATTCCTATAATTACTGAAGGGAAAATAATAAGAAGAGGGGTTAAGGTTTCGTCGAAGAAGAGATCAGAACAGATGGAGTGCAAGCATGGGCTGGGTAGTGAGGGAGTAACTTTAAATCAGTCATGGCCATTCCTAGGGAACAATACTAGCATTTGCCTTTAGCAATTTATGGAAACAACGGAAAACATAAATCTGGATGGATGAGTGATGATTTCAACTACTGTTCTTCAGAAAAGGAGAACAGTGTCTTACTACTGTATCACTACGCTAGGTCTTAATATTACACCTAGATCTTTAAAATATATGACATTCCATTAATTTACTTGTTTTGTCTCTTAACCGTCTTTCCATTCCATTAGTGTTTTGTATAAGGTGGGGCGCCAAGTCGGATCATTTCGTTTTCTATTTCGCTGCTTGCACGGGTACACTCATATTTTAGACTTGTCTTGGTTTTTACTCTGAAGTTACAAAAGTAATGGGAAATCTCCTAATACAGTGTTGGACCTCCTTTCGCCATTATTGTTTGGAAACATGAAGACCATCAATGGCTGATATTAGTATAGAAGTAGCCGAACATAACCATTTCCAATCAGTGATCGGTTCAGCTGGACGAGAGCACATAATCCATTTCCTGCAGACACAGCCCACACGATTGTAGTGCCACCGACAGCTTCCACATTGACTTGCTGACAACTTGTTTGCGTGGCTTCGTGGCGTCTGCACCACACTCGAACCCTGCCATCACCTCTTACCAACTACGGTCGGCATTCATTTGACTAGTCGAGCCCAGGGGAGGCGCTGCAGGCGGTGTCGTGGTGTTAGCCAAGGCACTCGCGCTGGTCGTCTGCCGCCGTAGCCCATCAACATCAAATGTCGCCGCACTGTCCAAATGGATATGACCATCACTGATTTCGGCAGTGTTGCTTGTCTGTTAGCACTTACAATTCTACGCGAACGCCGCTGCTCTCGGTCGTGAAGCGAAGGCCGTCGGCCACTGCGTTGTCCATAGTGAGAGGCCCTGATATTTGGTATTCTTGGCACACTCTTGACACCGAGGGTCTCTGAATATCGAATTCCGTAACAATTTCCAAAACAGAATGTCCCATGCATCTAGTTCCAACTACCACTCCACGTTCAAGATGTGTCAATTCCTGACGCTCAGCTATAATCACGTCGGAAACCTTTTCATATGAATCACTGAGTGCAAATGACTGCTTCGCCAATGCGCTGCCCTTTTATGTCCTGTGTACGCGACGCCAGCCCCATTTCTATATGTGAATAACGCTATCCCATGCCTTTTGTCACCTCAGTGTGTTGTTGTTGTGGCCTTCGGTACAGAGACTGGTTTGATGCAGCTGTCTATGCTAATTTATCCTGTGCAAACCTCTTTATCTCCGAGTGACTGCTACAACCCACAACCTTCTGAATCTGCTTAGTGTATTCATCCCTTGGTTTCCCTCTAAGATTTTTACCCTCCAAGCTTCCCTCCAAAACAAAATTGGTTATCCCTTGATGCCTCAGAACGTGTCCTACCAACCGATTCCTTCTTCTAGTCAAGTTGTGAGACAAATTACTCTTCTCCCCGATTCTGTTCAGTACCTCCTCATTAGTTAGGTGATCTACCCTACTAATCTTCAGCATTCTTCTGTATCACAACATTTCGAATGCTTCTATTCACTTCTTGTCTTATCGCCCATGTTTCACTTCCGTACACGGTTACACTCCATACAAATACTTTCAGAAAGGAGTTCCTGATACTTAAATCTATAATCGATGTAAACAGATTTCTCTTCCTCATAAATGCTTTCCTTGCCATTGCCAGTCTACATTTTATATCCTCTCTGTTTCGACCATCATCTGATATTTTTCTCCCCAAATAGAAAACTCATCTACTACTTTAAGTGTCTCATTTCCTAACCTAATTCCCTCAGGATCACCTGATTTAATTCCGCGGCATTCCATTATCCTCGTCTTTCTTTTGTCGATGTACATCTTACATCCACCTATCAAGGTACGCTCCATTCCGTTCATCTGCTCTTCCAAGTCCTTTGCTGTCTATGACAGAATTACAATCTCAAAGCCTTTATTTCTTCTCCATAGATTTTAATTCCTATTCCAAATTTTTCTTTTGTTTCATTTAGTGCTTGCTCAATGTACAGATTTAACAACATCAGGGATAGGCTACAACTCTGTCTCACTCCCTCCTCAATCACTGCTTCTCTTTTGTGACCCTCGACTCTTATAACTGCCATTTGGTTTCTGTACAAATTATAAATAGCCTTTCGCTCCCTGTATTTGACCCTTTCCATCTTCAGAATTTGAAAGAGAGGATTCTAGTCAAAACTGTCAAAAGCCGACAAGTTCCAGAAACGTAGGTTTGCCTTCCATTAATCTATCTTCTAAAATAAGCCTTAGGGTCAGTATTGCCTCGAGTGTTCCGACATTTCTACAGAATTCAAACAGATCTTCCCCGAGGTCGACTTCGACAACTTTTTCCATTCACCTGTGAAGAATACGTGCTGGAATTCTGCAGCTGTGAATTATTAAACTGATAGTTCGTTAATTTTCGCATCTGTTAACACCTACTTTCCTTGGGATTGGAATTATTGTATTCTTCTTGAAGTCTGAGGGTATTTCGCCTTTCTCATACATCGTGCTCACCAGATGGTAGAGTATAGTCATGGCTGTCTTTCCCTAGGCTATCAGTAGTTCTAAAGGAATGTTGTCTTCTCCCGGGGACTTGTTTCGACTTTGGTCTTTCAGTTTTCTGTCAAATTCTTCACGCACTATCATATCTCGCATTTCATATACAACTACCTCCTCTTCCATTTCCTCAAGTACATCGTCCTTGTACATACCCTCTATATACTCACTCCACCTTTCTGCTTTTCCTTCTTTGCTTAGAATCTATCTGAAATCCTCCAGTGTCTCCAGGCCTACTTTGTGTGTGTAACATTCGTTCTTGATTCTGAAACCAAGTGTCAGCTTTGATTATGTTATGTTCTGTGCAGAATTCTACCAGGCGGCTTCCTCTTTAATTCCTTAACCCCATTCCATATTCCGCTACTACTTTTCCTTTTCTTCGTTTCCTATGCCGTGCGGAGTAGCCGCGTCTTCTGAGGCGCTTTGCCATATTTCGCTCGGCTACCTCTCGTCGGGGGTTCAAGTCCTCCCTTGGTCATGGGCATGTGTGTTGTCCTTAGTGAAAGTTAGTTTAAGTTATATTAAGTCGTGTGTAAGCCTAGGGACCGATGATCTCAGCTGTTTGGTCCCTCAGGACCTTACAACATATTCCATTTCCTTTTCCTACTATCGAATTTCAGTCCCTCATGCCTACTAAATTTTCGTCTTCCTTCACAATCTGAATAATTTCCTTTATCGCATCAAACATTTCTTCACTCTCTTCATCATATACTGTGCTGGTTGGCATATAAACTAGCACTACTGTGGTAGGCGTGGGCTTCGTGTCTATCTTTACTACAAAAATGCTTCACTATGCTGTTAATAGTAGCTTACCCGCGCTCCTATTTCTTTACTCATTATTAAACCTACTCCTGCATTACCCCTATTTGGTTTTGTATTTATAATTCTGTATTCACCTGACCACAAGTCTAGTTCCTCCTGCCACCGAATTTCACTAATTACCATTTTATCCAACTTTAACCTATCAGTTTCCCTTTTAAAATTTTCTAAGCTTTCTACCCGTCTAAGGGATCTGAAATTCCACGCTCCGATCCGTAGAACGCCAGTTTTCTTTCTCCTGCTAACGACGTCCACCTGAGTGGTCCCCGCCCGGAGATCCGAATGAGGGACTATTTTATATCCTGAATATTTTACCGAAGACGACGCCACCATAGTTTAACCATAGAGTAAAGCTGTATGAACTCGGGAAAAATAAGGGTTGTAATTTCCTCTTGCTTTCAGCTGTTCGCAGTACCAGCACAGCAAGGCCTTTTTAATCAGTCAGTCATTCAGACTGTTGGCCCTGCAACTACTGAAACGGCTGTTGCCTCTCTTCAGGAACCTCAAGTTTGTCTGTCTTCTGAACAGATACCCCTCCGTTGTGGTTGCACCTACGGTGTGGCTATGTGTATCGGTCAGACATGACAAGCCTCCCCACCAACGGCAAGGTCCACGGTTCATGGCGGACACCTCAGTGTATATATTCCATTTTAGGTCACTTTTTCCCATAATGTATCATGTATGTAGTATGATAAATTACTTAGCATGATCTATGTTACCATTAATCTTTATCACTATTTTTATTGTTTCTTAGCCCTTTTTCATTCATTTTGCCTATGCAGCATGTCCTTGTTGCCAGAAACGTCACATATTGCTACACGTGTGAGGGTTATCTGGCTAAACGGCTTATCACAGCTCATTTTATATTCTGTTATCTTTTAAATGAAGTACTGTAAATGCTCGGACCAGTCGCTCCAGATTTACCATTCTTCGGTAATAACGACGTCACTTTACTTGTTTATACACCAATGACATCTGCCCCGCGCCGCGACTTCCGGCATCCGGCGTGGCCGTCCACTCAGTCCTGGTTCCATCGTACAGCCGCCCCACACCGGGCAATGTGAGTACACTGTATCGCGTAATTTTAAATAACAAGTAAATGATTGATTGTTCATGCAACGATAACCGTGCCGTTATTCTTATTGTATGAAATGGTTTTGAAAAATAGAAATAATGAATCTTTTTCTCTTTTATGTGTGTTAAAAGCCAGGCTGATATTTCTCAGGGTGCTATCACCAACAATAGCATATATATGGCAACGTGAAGACTTCCGTCCTACTCACGATGGATTAAAATTCTTTTTAACTACTACGCGATAATACATTTAAACAATTCTTAATTATATTTTCTGGCGGGCTGGGTATTCTAGGATATCTACCTATGTGCAATGGCAGCGTAAGCATTTATTGATATTGTTATTAATAAAAACTGTACCTCTGGCCTAATATAAACTGAAAAATATTGCAGGACACCGTTTTAAGATTATTGAAATTATTCTTTTTATACTTTTAGTACTATATGACTGTTGGGAGAACTTATATAAGTTTTCTCATTAATGGCGTCGCTACAGCAATGAGCCTACGCAGAAATCGCCAGGGTAACATTTAATTATTACATACTGAATCATATACAGGATGGCCACTATTTACTCACAAAAATACCCACTACAATTATTAATCTCATATTTATTGAACAAAATTATATTCCTACTACAAATAATTGTATCAATTACAGACCGTGAAAATTTAACGTCAATCAGTGAAGACCACAGATTCGACAAGACAATGAAACAAAAAACCACTCATACTTCTACAAAAAAAAAAAAAAAAAAAAAAAAACAGATAATAATATTTGTAATTCTGATGGCGCAGATAACTCTTCTCCATTGTTAAGTCTTGAAAGATTACCGTCAAACCTCCTTGCCTAGGGACACCAGATGAAAGTTGACGTCATCAAGCCCTGAATGAAAATTGCGCAACGGATAACTGGGGAACGAAGCTTGAGAGCGCTACCTAGAGAGCGTGCCTTATTCTGTAAGGTACTAGACAAGGGACTGGAGGGCTCACTCGTTGATGTGAGGGTCCCTGCATTCTATATCTTTTATTTTATATGAATTCCTTTAACTTGACAAATTTGTGTTTTTTGGAGTAAGTTAAAAATTGATGACAATCGATTACCTATTTATTTTAAACATTATTACTCGACTTTACAGAGATTGCAGCAATTGTTAGAGTTTACAGATCTTACAATATTACAACTTATAGCTGGGGTATATTGTATTTTAATCTGCACGCACATTTCTACGGGTAAGACGGAATTTCGTTGGCCAGATGTATACCACCAAAGTCTCCCAATATTTTACATAAGACATCCACTACGTGAGGAAGATAACGGGTTAACTGGGGACCAGATGCATTAACACAGGGGGATCAAATTTCCGAAATTAAACGAAAACACTCATTTCCTAACACAATCCGAAGGTGGAAATAAAAGAATTAGTGCAAATATTCAAATACCTCTCTTCCACGCGTGAACATGGAGACAGACGCACTGTGGGGATGTCTGCTCACTTACCCGTCTTCGGTAACACTTCCAGAATATCGCGGTCACCCAGAGGTCTTCCTGGGCCCCGGTGGAGGGGATGGTCGAACCACTTGTCCGTGACCAACCTCTCCACTCCAGATTTTGTGACACTGGAGCGTCTTTGACTTTTACCTGCCTGTGCTGTCTCTCTGATCCCCTACGCAGGAGTAAGGTTGGCACTATTACACTACAGAAATACTTCCCAACTAACATTTGGCCACGCTTTATGGAAAGGTGTGAAGAGGATTAGGGAAGTTCAAGTGCAGATTCACATTCACGTACAAGAAATCCATAATACACAACACTTATAAATGCGTATTATCAAGCCTGACACATTTCTTTCCACCCGTCCACATGTGTTCTATTGCACCCACGGCCGGCCGAGTCGTACAATAAAATTGGCAGAGGAGCCGCCTCTGTATTTTCCGCTGCGAGCGAGCAGCGAAACCTGCTGCTTATGGAGCGAAAACTACTGTACCGTTTCAGTCTCTGCAATTTATTTCTACTCATTTTTACCGGAGGCTATGCTATAAAAAACCCCTGGAATACCATTTTCATAGTGACATCCAGTTACATACAGTCTTGTAAATGTAAATGGCATTCCACGATAGCATATTTCCTTTTATCATCTGTCTACGTCCAAACGGCTGACGACAGACGTGTTTGATTTAATATTTATTATTTAATTTTTATGTTTATCTGCGTCCGAACAGGTGACTTCAATCTGATGTGATTTATTTTATTATTATTATTGACGAAGTTCGTCTGCGTCCAAACAGGTGTCAACAGATACATGTCGTTTTTTAACCATGATATCAATACGTTTTAAGTTTGCCTGCGTCCAAACAGGGGGCTGCAGACAAATAGTTATGACAATACATGTGCTTTCTTACAATTCTTGCACATGGGAGCTTTTACTCTAAAGTTGAGTGCAGCCTCTTTTAGTATTTCTCCTCGGAATGATTTATTTTATCCTCCCTCATTTGGGTAAAAGCCATTGGGAAACCGAGGAAAAACTAGGGTAGAGCTATAAAGACTGTACTCTTATTAAACATTTAAGTACATAATACTAACCTCTTTACCTTCAATTTGGTTTGACGTTAAGGTTTTTACATAAAATAGAATGTTCATCGTTATTTTTCTTTCGTGGTAAGTTGGTGAAGTGATGAGGGAGTGGGCCCCCGTCAGCGCGTACTGTAGATTGTGACGTCACCGAGGCGAGCGATCAGCTGACGCGCGACAGCAACGAGGCGCACACAACCGCCTATCGGACGTGCGTCGTCTCCTACCCTCCTTGAAGCTGTTCTCCGCCACCGCTCCACACCAAAATTTCACGAAATGCAAGAACAACAGCAGCATCAGTTCAGTATAGATAAATAATTGTTTATTCCTGCGGATGGGAAAAACACATGATTATTAATCCTGTTTTATTGCTTCACCCAGCACCAGTTTATGCCGTTTTGCGTTAATATATACGAAGTCCACTGTGTGACACTGTTTAAGTACAGTTCGCCGCATTCTTGTTGAAGTTTATATTTCGATTTCTTATTGCTGCTTGACACTGTTCAAATTCAGATTGTCCCACGTTAACGTTTACTTTTTTTATATAGCTTCAGGCAGTTGCTGTGCCACAGAGTAGGCTGTTTACACAGTCTTCCTGCTTCTGTTACATACCACACTGACTGTAATGTCACGCATAGGTATCTCCGGACACGCTTGCAGAGGTCAGCTACTCTGTTCGCTTACGCGGGCGGATCCCATTGTTGACTTACTCCACTCCAATCGTTGGCAAGATATTGATTTTCTGATCTCCGTTGAGATCATCTGTGCTTCGACTGGGTTAAGTAACGTCCTCGTCCGAAACACACTTATGAGTTCTCCACGGTCTGTAATCTATTTACCATATTTAACCTTAATACACTATAATAAAGCCAACATATCTGGCATTGTACCGTTCATAGCATTTCATGAACACCATTTAGTTCCCGTATGTGAAGTTACTTTTGCTCACACTGAATCCAGTTTATTGACACAACGTTAATTCAAGTCTATGCACACACAATCACAGTCCCTCACAGTCTCTTGTGGCACATTAAATCGTTCATGAAAACTTTAAAATTTTACTTAGATGACGAAATACACAATGTATTCGTATTCACATTATAACTGATTACAATTCGCTTTAGGTATTGGTAGCATTAGTACCTTCCTGTTATATATGCTTGGCCAATCAGACCATTTTTTGGACTTTTCGACTCTGGTCTCGTTTATACAATAACTCAGTTGGTCATGTATTAAGATGCATATAAATATCTATTCACTGAACATAGGACTCCTGAATATGTCTCTGCTTCCGCCAGACTTTTAAAATCACTGTACTTGACAGTTCGGTTCACTCAAAACGTGAACGTACCTTACGACATCTATCTTTATAAAAATCGGTAGATAAAACTACTTAGTTTCTACCTATTGATCTTCAATGTATTCATTCAGTAGATCCATGCCTTGTACCGTTTCGTGCACTGCGCTCATGATCATTTAATAAATTCTTTAATCTTTTTTAAAATTCACATTTACCATTGTATTTGTCATTACGTATTCCTAATAAATTCTATCATGACGTTAATTGCACGAAACGTTTACTACATACTGTGAAAAAACTTTCATCGTGACTACAAATAAATTCATTAATGAAAAGAAATATTGCTAAGCATAAACTTACATCTTGATCATAAAGCGGTTACTACATCGATGATTTCAGCCGTAAATAGAAATATGAAAAAAGGTAGGAAGATTTTTCTGTTTAGCAAAAGTGACAAAAAACAGACTTCAGAGTACCTGACAGCTCAACACAAAAATTTACTACTTAGTTTACTACTTAGTTTCTACCTATTGATCTTCAATGTATTCATTCAGAAGATCCATGCCTTGTACCGTTTCGTGCACTGCGCTCATGATCATTTAATAAATTCTTTAATCTTTTTAAAATTCACATTTACCATTGCATTTGTCATTACGTATTCCTAATAAATTCTATCATGACGTTAATTGCACGAAACGTTTACTACATACTGTGAAAAAACTTTCATCGTGACTACAAATAAATTCATTAATGAAAAGAAATATTGCTAAGCATAAACTTACATCTTGATCATAAAGCGGTTACTACATCGATGATTTCAGCCGTAAATAGAAATATGAAAAAAGGTAGGAAGTTTTTTCTGTTTAGCAAAAGTGACAAAAAACAGACTTCAGAGTACCTGACAGCTCAACACAAAAGTTTTGTTTTAAGTACAGATAGTGTTGAGGATCAGTGGACAAAGTTCAAAACCATCGTACAATATGCGTTACATGAGTATGTGCCAAGCAAGAATGAAAGAGATGGAAAAGGGCCACAGTGGTACAACAACCGAGTTAGAAAACTGCTGCGAAAGCAAAGGGAACTTAACAGCAAGATAAACATAGCCTTGCAGACAAACAAAAATTACGCGAAGCGAAATGTAATGTGAGGAGGACCACGTGAGAGGCGTTCAATGAAAGTCCTATGTACTGACTTGGCAGAAAATCCTAAGAAATTTTGGGCTTATGTCAAAGCGGTAGGTGGATCAAAACAAAATGTCGAGACACTCTGTGACCAAAATGGTACTGAAACAGAGGATCACAGACTAAAGGCCGAAATACTAAATGTCTTTTTTCCAAAGCTGTTTCACAGAGGAAGACTGCGCTGTAGTTCCTTCTCTAGATTGTCTCACAGTTGACAAAATGGTAGATATCGAAATAGACGACAGAGGGGTAGAGAAACAATTAAAATCGCTCAAAAGAGGATAGGCCGCTGGATCTGATGGGATACCAGTTCGATTTTGCACAGAGTACGCGAAGGAACTTGCCCCCATTCTTGCAGTGGTGTACCGTAGGTCTCTAGAAGAGCGTAGCGTTCCGAAGGATGGGAAAAGGACACAGGTCATCCATGTTTTGAAGAAGGGACGTCGAACAGATGTGCAGAACTATAGACCTATATCTCCAACGTCGATCAGTTGTAGAATTTTGGAACACGTATTATGTTCGAGTATAATGACTTTCTGGAAATTAGAAATGTACTCTGTAGGAATCAGCATGCTTTTCGAAATAGACGATCGTGTGAAACCCAGCTCGCGCTATTCGTCTACGAGTCTCAGAGGGCCATAGACACGGGTTCACAGGTAGATACCGTGTTTCTTGACTTCCGCAAGCCGTTCGATGCACTTCCCTACAGTCGTTTAATGTAAGAGCATATGGACTATCAGACCAGTTGTGTGATTGGATTGAAGAGTTCCTAGATAACAGAACGCAGCATGTCATTCTCAATGGAGAGAAGTCTTCCGATTTCAGGTGTGCCGCAGGGGAGTGTCGTAGGACCGTTCCTATTCACAATATACGTAAATGACCTTGTGGATGACATCGGAAGTTCACTGAGGCTTTTTGCGGATGATGCTGTGGTATATCGGGAGGTTGTAACAATGGAAAATTGTACTGAAATACAGGAGGATTTGCATCGAATTGACGCATGGTGCAGGGAATATCAATTGAATCTCAATGTAGAGAAGTGTAATGTTCTACGAATACATAGAAAGAAAGATCCCATATTATTTAGCTACAATATAGCAGGTCAGCAACTGGAAGCAGTTAATTCCATAGATTATCTGGAAGTACGCGTTAGGAGTGATTTAAAATGGAATGATCATATAAAGTTTATCGTTGGTAAAGCAGATGCCAGACTGAGATTCATTGGAAGAATCCTAAGAAAATGCAATCCGAAAACAAAGTACACTTGTTCGCGCACTGCTTGAATACTGCTCAGCAGTGTGGGATCCGTACCAGATAGGGTTGATAGAAGAGATAGAGAAGATCCAACGGAGAGCAGCGTGCTTCGTCACAGGATCATTTAGTAACCGCGAAAGCGTTACGGAGATGATAGATAAACTCCAGTGGAAGACTCTGCAGGAGAGACGCCCAGTAGCTCGGTACTGGCTTTTGTTGAAGTTTCGAGAACATACCTTCACGGAGGATTCAAGCAGTATATTGCTCCCTCCTACGTATATCTCGCGAAGAGACCACGAGGATAAAATCAGAGAGATTAGAGCCCACAGAGAGGCATACCAACAATCCTCCTTTCCACGAACAATACGAGCCTGGAATAGAAGGGGAACCGCTAGAGGTACTCAAGGTACCCTCCGCCACACACCGTCAGGTGGCTTGCGGAGTATGGATGTAGATGTAGATGTAGATATTACATACATACATATTATTTATAAAATTTCCTTAAATTCTTACTTGCGTATAAACCCACTGGTTTCTTATTCTCAGGATTAGTTGGAAAATAACTACATCCATACGGTATCTTTTCAATCACATAAGGTCCACTATATAATAATTACGAATACTTATTTCTTTTATTTGCAAGACAGGCCTTCGGGTGGTTCTTTAGAAGTGCCATCTCTCCTTCTTCAAACTCTTCTTTCATTGCCTCCTTTTTCGACCATGGAATGGAGTAAGTAGCGTTACAAAATGTCTTGGGTGGTATCACATCAATATTATACATATAACCTCTGATGATACCTGGTCACTCAGAGAATACCTCTATATGTTCCTTCAATTGCTGAGATAATTGTAATTGTTGCACTGGCGTCAGATATGTGGATTCCTCTACTTTATTGTTTATTGATTGACAGGACTCTGTGGTACTAACATTCTCTTCATCGTGATGTCCATAATCTCGCCCCCCAAAATACTGCTGCATATGCAGCCTTTTTAGCAGGTTACTTTTCATTTTAAGATTCTGAAAATACTTGCCATGTATTGCTATAGTGCGCAACAATTCCAGTTTCACTCTCACTTCTCCATTCTCCGAACAGCAAACACCTTGAGAGGGGTCCATACAAGAATTCCTTTCCCTCAAAAACTAACAGCCCAGAATACAGGCGACTCTCAATCCCTTTACAGCCAGTAACGTGCAACTGAATGCTCCATTTCCCATAAATACGTCCACCTGTGCGTGGCTATTAACTACCTGTGTTTGGGCACCAATGGCACCCGAATTCTACAACTGTGAAACGTTCTTCTAAATTTTGCTCCCATTCCAATGCAATGTAACCAGTGTGCTGTCGGCATTTCCGTTGTATGGTTTCTCGTGTGTTCAAACAGCCCTCTATTACTTACCCCCTCTCTGAACGTTGTTTGTAAGCTAAGTGATGAAAAAGAAAACATTCCTGGCATTACGAAAATGTAATTGCTTATAGTAACCCGAAATGTGAAAATTTGTGCTAAGGTCCTATGGGATCCAACTGCTGAGGTCACCGGTCCCTAGGCTTACACACCACTTAATCTGACTTAAACTAACTTGCGCTAAGGACAACACACACACACCCATTCCTGATAGAAGACTCGGACCTCCGACGGGTGGAGCCGCGCGAACCATGGCAAGGTGCCGCTGACCGCACGGTTAAGACGAGCGCTCAGGCACCCCGTTGTGTGTAGCCGGTGATGTTTTGGACACAGACAAACAATATTTTTTTTATATCTGTATTATTGTCCAAGATGAATTCTTCTTGCATTTTTATCTAAATCCAATTAAGAAGCAGGAGATACAGTATTCGCTGCTGTAGTTATCAACAAAAATGGTACAAATGACTCAGAGCACTATGGGACTCAACTGCTGTGGTCATTAGTCCCCTAGAACTTAGAACTACTTAAACCTAACTAACCTAAGGACATCACACACATCGATGTCCGAGGCAGGATTCGAACCTGCGACCGTAGCAGTCGCACGGTTCCGGACTGCGCGCCTAGAACCACGAGACCACCGCGGCCGGCAGTTATCAACATAAACTGTTCTAAAGTATCAGTTTTTCGTGGATCTTAGGTGTTTTATATCTGCCGTATACCTTTCACAGTTTTAGTTATCTAGTTTATCAAATACGTTATGAATAGACGCCTGTTTTTTTCTGTGCCGTACAGCATACATCACGTTTCGCAGAGACAAACGTGTCTTTCGTTAAGAAAATCGTCTTACGGAATCCTGTTTCCACTTCCTAAAGGATCTTTACTACAGGAATTCTTCTAGTAGTTGTAGAGAGCGCCAGTTTGGTAACACTAGTCAACAAATTTAAACATTTTTTCTGCATCAACTTTGTAAATGGGTGAATTTACCAAATGTTAGCGTACTCTGTTAACTAGTAAATTAAGTTTCTATCTGCCACGTACATTTCCTAGGTATACAGCAGCGTGCTAGATAGAGCAACCGCTGAACTCTCCTGTATCGAAGTAAGTCAGAACAGTTCGACCAGCATTGTATCTTGCACTTACCGATGGGTCGAAGGTAGGGCACAGAAATATAATCTTTGCCGTCCACATTACGATAGGAATCGAGAGCGTACATCTCCTAGAACAGTGAAACAATATATACTACAAATCATCTATTACGCCTATTACAATTATGGATTTATGGTTAAAACAGGGAATGGTTTAGAATATTCTCTCATATCCCCGCTCTAATGATAAAACAAGTGTAAACATGTAAAGACCTGTGTAGCAATCAGTTCACATTAGGTTACAGAAAACTGCGTCCATCTCGCAATGTCTTTGTATACCTGATAAGATTCATTGTGCAAGCAGCCCCGTCGGTCGTTGTGACCGAGCGGTTCTAGGCGCTTCAGTCTGGAACCGCGTGACCGCTACGGTCACAGGTTCGTATCCTGCCTCGGGCATGGATGTGTGTGATGTCCTTAGGTTAGTTAGGTTTAAGTAGTTCTAAGTTCTAGGGGACTGATGACCACAGATGTTAAGTCCCATAGTGCTCAGAGCCATTTGAACCAAGCAGCCCCAATCTGCATCTCAACAGCGCAATGCCGTCTTCGTGAACAATGTTTAAAGAAATGCGTAGAGTTTATTCGTCGAGATGGTGGAGAACTTATGAAGAGCCAGCGTGCGATGCTAGCGATGAAGCTGAAACCTAAGGACATCACACACATCCATGCCCGAAGAAGGATTCGAACCTGCGACCGTAGCGGCCGCGCGGTTCCAGGCTGAAGCGCCTAGAACCGCTCGGCCACTCCGGCTGGCTCCAGGTGAGACGTTCAAGAATGAAGGATATCACAGGCTGCTGATCAATAGTGCAGTTCCATCTGGTAGGAAGCTAATTGGTCGTGGGTTTGTTTTTCAACAAGACGATATACCCAAATATGCTTCTGAATTGTGCGGAGAGTACGTCAGTAGAAAAGAGTAATTAGGGGAAGTGCAGAATAAGATTTCGTCAAGTCGATCATAGGTCCTAAATCAAACTAAACTCTTCTGGGATGAAGTTGACAGGGAAGTTTGAAAACTGAGGTTATCTAATTTGAAGATATATGGAATAATTCAGATATGTGTTAGAATGCAATATCTGCAAATACACCATAATATTATCTTCAGAATGCCAATAGTTTGTGCAGCTGTTTAGGATGCCAAAATTAAAATCATGTTGTATTGTACTTAATGAGCTAAAAATATTTTTTTTATTTATTTCGTATGACGTTTGTTCATAGTAGTATAGTACACAATTTTATCGTGGGTGGTCGAAAACTTTTGACAGGTAGTGTACTGCTTTTCTCCTAAGTAAATCTAAGAAAAAAACCATGAAGGGAGAATTAATAGAGACTATAGGTCTACATCTAAATTTATACTCCGCAAGCCACCCAACGGTGTGTAGCGGAGGGCACTTTACGTGCCACTGTCACTTCCTCCCTTTCCTGTTCCAATCGCGTATGGTTCGCGGGAAGAACGACTGTCTGAAAGTCTCCGTGCGCGTTCGAATCTCTCAAATTTTACATTCGTGATCTCCTCAGGAGGTATAAGTAGGGGGAAGCATTATATTCGATACCTCATCCAGAAAAGCACCCTCTCGAATCCTGGCGAGCAAGCTACACCGCGATGCAGAGCGCCTCTCTTGCAGAGTCTGCCACTTGAGTTTGCTAAACATCTCCGTAACGCTATCACGCTTACCAAATAACCCTGTGACGAAACGCGCCGCTCTTCTTTGGATCTTCTTTATCTCCTCCGTCAATCCGTTCTGGTACAGATCCCACACTGATGAGCAGTACTCAAGTATAGGTTGAACAAGTATTTTGTAAGCCACCTCCTTTGTTGATGGTCTACATTTTCTAAGGACCCTCCCAATGAATCTCAACCTGGTACCCGCCTTACCAACAATTAATTTTATATGATCATTCCACTTCAAATCATTCCGCACGCATACTCCCAGATATTTTACAGAAGTAACTGCTACCAGTGTTTGTTCCGCTATCATATAATCATACAATAAAGAATCCTTCTTTCTATGTATTCGCAATACATTACATTTGTCTATGTTAAGAGTCAGTTGCCACTCCCTGCACCAAGTGCCTATCCGCTGCAGATCTTCCTCCATTTCGCTACAGTATTCTAATGCTGCAACTTCTCCGTATACTACAGCATCATCCGCGAAAAGCCGCATGGAACTTCCGACACTATCTACTAGGTCATTTATATATATTGTAAAAAGCAATGGTCCCATAACACTGCCCTGTGGCACGCCAGAGGTTACTTTAACGTCTGTAGACGTCTCTCCATTGATAACAACATGCTGTGTTCTGTTTGCTAAAAACTCTTCAATCCAAACACACAGCTGGTCTGATATTCCGTAGGCTCTTACTTTGTTTATCAGGCGACAGTGCGGAACTGTATCGAACGCTTTCCGGAAGTCAAGGAAAATAGCATCTACCTGGGAGCCTGTATCTAATATTTTCTGGGTCTCATGAACAAATAAAGCGAGTTGGGTCTCACACGATAGCTGTTTCCGGAATCCATGTTGATTCCTACAGATTAGATTCTGTGTCTCCAAAAACGACATGATACTCGAGCAAAAAACATGTTCTAAAATTCTACAACAGATCGGCATCAGAGATATAGGTCTATAGTTTTGCGCATCTGCTCGACGACCCTTCTTGAAGACTCTGGCTACCTGTGCTCTTTTCAATCATTTGGAACCTTCCGTTCCTCTAGAGACTTGCGGTACACGGCTGTTAGAAGGGGGGCAAGTTCTTTCGCGTACTCTGTGTAGAATCAAATTGGTATCCCGTCAGGTCCAGTGGACATTCATCTCTTGATTGATTCCAGTCGCTTTTCTATTCCTTGGACACTTATTTTGATGTCAGCCATGTTTTCGTTAGTGCGACGATTTAGAGAAGGAACTGCAGAGCGGTCTTCCTCTGTGAAACAGCTTTGGAAAAAGGTGTTTAGTATTTCAGCTTTACGCGTGTCATCCTCTGTTTCAATGCCATCATCATCCCGGAGTGTCTGTATATGCTGTTTCGAGCCACTTACTGATTTAACGTATGACCAGAACTTCCTAGGATTTTCTGTCAAGTCGGTACATAGAATTTTACTTTCGAATTCACTGAACGCTTCACGCATAGCCCTCCTTACGCTAACTTTGACATCGTTTAGCTTCTGTTTGTTTGAGAGGTTGTGGCTGCGTTTAAACTTGCAGTGAAGCTCTCTTTGCTTTCGCAGTAGTTTCCTAACTTTGTTGTTGTACCACGGTGGGTTTCTCCCATCCCTCACGATTTTACTCGGCACTTACCTGTCTAAAACGCATTTTACGATTGCCTTGAACTTTTTCCATAAACACTCAACATTGTCAGTGTAGGAACAGAAATTTTAGTTTTGATCTGTTAGGTAGTCTGAAATCTGCCTTCTATTACTCTTGCTAAACAGATAAACCTTCCTCCCTTTTTTATATTCGCATTAACTTCCATATTCAGAGATGCTGCAACGGCCTTATGACCACTGATTCCCTGTTCTGCACATACAGAGTCGAAAAGTTGTGGTCGGTTTGTTATCAGTAGGTCCAAGATGTTGTCTCCACGAGTCGGTTCTCTGTTTAATTGCTCGAGGTAATTTTCGGACAGTGCACTCAGTATAATGTCACTCGATGCTCTGTCCCTACCACCCGTCCTAAACATCTGAGTGTCTCAGTCTATATCTGGTAAATTGAAATCTCCACCTAAGACTATAAAATGCTGAGAAAATTTATGTGAAATGTATTCCAGATTTTCTCTCTGTTTTTCTGCCACTTATGCTGCTGAGTCGGGAGGTCGGTAAAAGGAGCCAATTATTAACCTAGCTCGGTTGTTGAGTGTAACCTCCACCCATAATGTTTCACAGGAACTATCCACTTCTACTACACTGCAGGATAAACTACTACTAAAAGCGACGAATACGCCACCACCGGTTGCATGCAATCTATCCTTTCTAAACACCGTCTGTGCCTCTGTAAAAAGTTCGGCAGAATTTATCTCTGGCTTCAGCCAGCTTTCTGTACCTATAACGATTTCAGCTTCGGTGCTTTCTACCAGCGCTTGAAGTTCCGGTACTGTACCAATGCAGCTTCGACAGTTTACAATTACAATACCGATTGCTGCTTGGTCCCCGCATGTCCATACTTTCCCCGCACCCATTCAGGCTGTTGCCCTTTCTGTACTTGCCTGAGGCCATCTAACCTAAAAAAAAAAAACCTGTCCACGCCACACAACCCCTGCTACCCGTGTAGCCGCTTGCTGCGTGTAGTGGACTCCTGATCTATCCAGCGAAACCCGAAACCCACCACCCTATGGCGGCCAGAGTGGCCGAGCGGTTCTAGGTACTACAGTCCGGAACCGCGCGCCCGCTACGGTCGCAGCAATCGTTTTCCCAGCGAACCATTAGCGACTGCAACAGGCAAAGAGGAACGTACAACCAGTACTGTAGCATCCCTCTTACTAATCGGCCTATCCAGCTTGCGATATAAAATATGACCGTGGACCGCGTGTATGCCTAATGGATTTTTTCTGATTGAATAAGCCTATCTTTCCTGAAGAAGTGATACCGATAAGTAGAAAGAAAGTGTACAACCGACCCTTCTAATGGGAAGTCTACTAAAAATGAAGAATTAATTAAACCGAATAGGGCTATAATTTGAAAAATGAGAGTTATTTTGTGCACTTACTCACGAACAACACTGGACAGAAAACGGGTACCACTGATCATGAACCCTAAAGATACACTAATGAACAAAATGAACTAAATTTTGAAAAAGGTAATTGAGTAATGATTTGAAAATATGTAATTAAACTGCATGCCAGTACTGCATGAACAATGACTTTCTGTGACCTCAACATAACGTCATTTAAGGAATTTAGAAAAAAAGCAAGCACTTTTTACTTTACTGTTACTTATTTTGCAAACTGTATTTCATATTATTTGTCTGAACAACTAAGCCTTTTTTTACTGACATGAATAGAATTAAACACTAGAATACATACCAGACCAAACAGCATGTGCTCCAAGCTATATGTAAAATAAATAAAACTTACGCACTCTTAATTTGTGATTTCTTCAGATTTTGACTTTTTCACTGATTGATTCTCAAACTTGAAAAATGAAATAGCTTCTTTAGTCATATACTGAAACCTCTGTTGTACAACAGTTAATTGTAAATAGACTGAGGCTAAAATTCTCAAAAGTGAAATTATTTATTAATAAAGTGGCTATAACTATTCAATTTGTTTCTTATGACACTCAGTTAGCATGTAAGGAAAAAAAGGAACAAGGATCCTGCTTGGTCCACAGTGTCTGGGGGCAACGACGACGCTATCGTCCTGAGATTAACTGATTATTATTTAAATAAATTTTATCAATGAAATCACGTTCAGTTGTGAGGCTGGGTTAGGTGTTAATACTTTCTACCAGTGAACAGTCTTACTTCAGTGCTGTGCATGCGACGGAACTCGGAGCCGACGATGAATCTGTGTTGCTGGAACTGCTGCTGTTGTTGAAGACGGTAGCATCTTGTGGAGCCACGGCTAGTTACAGGAATGGGCAATCATAATTAATACAGCCTCTTCCGCCATCGTAGATGACGTTACTTTCACCTACGCTATGCTGTTGCGTTGAAATGATCGGTAAATCCAACCGTTCTGTAAACGAACGTCCGTTGAGTATTCTCAGCGATTTGTCATCGGACATCAGTGCACATAGACGAGCTGTTGTGACGTCACTGGAAATAGGCCCCATCATTGTTGTAGATATTTCGTTGTTATTCTTTCACGTAAGTGCTGTGAAAATGTGAGAAGTTTCTACATGTTCAGAGTTGAAACATAGATGTGGAGCCGGCCACAAAACCATGAATGCCAAACTTAAAATAACAGTTTGAAACATAAAGTAACTATAAGTAAATAAATAATTAGAATGCTAATGAATGTTTAGATATTTTAATTTCTAGCCGGGGTGGCCGAGCGGTTCTACGCGCTACAGTATGGAACCGCGCGCCCGCTACGGTCGCAAGTTCGAATCCTGCCTCGGGCATGGATGTGTGTGATGTCCTTTGTTAGTTTGGTTTAAGTAGTTCTACGTTCTAGGGGACTGGTGACCTCAGAAGTTAAGTCCCATAGTGCTCAGAGCCATGTGAACCCATAGATGTGGAAAACAGCTTAAAACATTGGGAAACAGATTTGTCTTAGAGGAAATTTTAGAGAAAAGTCCGTCGCTAAAGAAGAAATGGTTAAAATGGCTCTGAGTACTATGGGACTTAACTGCTGTGGTCATCAGTCCCCTAGAACTTAGAACTACTTAAACCTAAGTAACTGAAGGACATCACAAACACCGATGCCCGAGACAGGATTCGAACCTGCGACCGCAGCGGTCGCGCGGTTCCAGACTGTAGCGCCTAGAACCACTCGGCCACACTGACCGGCCCGTCGCTAACGATATGGCAGATTTAAAAACTAAGATCATCTATGTCGTTTACATTAGGTGTGTAGAAAGAGAAACAAAACGTGCGTGAACTGTCTAGTGCTGGCAAGAGAAAGAGGCGACAATCGAGTTTGCAAGGAAATGTAACGACTTGTGTAAGATACTGTTCGTTCCGGGTATATGCGGGAATTGGGTGGCTATGTTTATGGTGTTGCTGATCGGCTCCTAATCAACGTAATAGATGATAGCTACAATTGCAAGCTGTATTTCTCGTGTTCTGATATGGAACGAGTTGAGATTGCCAGTACTGCCTTCTGCGGTCCCAGTATCTGGCTGTACGGCGAAATTCCGGCATTACGCTCTTACGTTAAACATTCCTCACGCAGATAAAACATCCTGTGTCTGCGACAGTTTTTTCAGCTGCTCGTCTTCTCTCGTAACTTTCGCTTTCCGCCAGATGCTTTGCGAATCGTGTTACCGAGTTTTGCCGCGTATTATACGTTCATGCTACAGTTGCAGCTTAATCCTCGCTTGGCGTGCTTTTCAGAGGCGGGGAGAGCAGCTTAGGGCAGCTGCAGGTTACGTTCGTCTGCCGGTAAAGCGATGTGCGATCCGCGAGGCTTCAGCACAAACATAGCGCAAAAACCGTATGTATGCGACCACACGCAATAGCGCGCGATTTACGTTCCGCAGGCAACAGACTCCAATGAGGCAGCAGCAAAAGCTGAAGAATACACAGCGCCACGTTTATTTCCTGGCTATGTGAAGGATTTTTATACGAAAGTAGCTTTTATTTGTGAAAAAGCAATATATCTTCAAGTTTTATTTACAAATTTTTAATTTGATTACATTTTATAACACGACGAATGTACTATTTGTAATCAGTTTACCGCCAAATCCTATGAAGCAAGTCCTGATGTATGGTGGGAACTGCTTGTGTTACCTGCTCTCGCAGCGCGTCGACGTTTGCCGGAGGTGAAGGAACAGACATTTTTCTTTAAGGTGACGCAATACACAGAAGTCCATTGGAGTTAAATCAGGTTGTGTTCGTTGGCACGATATTGTTCAATACGTCCAATCTAAGTCAGCATATTCCTACGGAGATTCGCGAAAACCTGACGATGATAATGTGGTGGAACACCATCTTGCAAGAAAATAAATTCTTCGCCCATATCCTTCTGTAAATTAGGCATTAGGTAAAGTTCAGCCATGTCCAGGTACGATTTGTGAGTTGCAGTTGACTCGGCAAAAAAGAAAGACTCGAGAATCTTGTTACGGTTTACAATGCAAAACACATTTACTTTAGCCAAATCCCACGCATTTTCGATTAAGTAAACATGCTTTCTGCTGAGCCGTACGGTAGGTACGGAAAATGGTTTCGTCACTAAAAACAATTTTATTAGGAAAATAATCTTCAGTCTGCACTTTGTTAAACATTTCTACACAAAACTCTGCTCGTTTATCTTCGTCAATTGCTCTTAAGGCTTGCAGCAGATCCACTTTGAAGGATTTGAATGACAGGCATTTCTGTAATATCTTCCACACTGTAACACTAGGGATATTCATTTCCAAGCTGACACGTCTCGTTGATTTACTGGACTACGGATGTAAGCTGCCGAAACTTCTTCAATGGCTGCATCAGAGACTGCTGGCCGACCGTGACTCAGCATGACACTCAGCTAGTTTCGTGAAACGACTGTACGAATTAACAACAGTTGGTGTTTGAGGTGGTGATTTGTCTCTGACCTGTAGTACCAGATTTGGATTCATGAAAACATAAACAACACTGTGCACACTCTGCACTGTTACGCATCTCCATGATGACTGTTGGAGTCACTCATTCGTGCATGCTACGTAACGGGAACGTTCGGAACTAACAGTATCAAACTGAGTAAAACTTGAAAATATACTTCATTCAGCCGTGTGTCAAACATTTCTGTAAGTTATTTACCCTTTTCACAATTAAAGATTAGTTTAATTAAAGTAATATGCAAAAACCCGGTACAATCTCTCATCTACCCAAACATGTAGTATCTCGCAAGCCCCTTCATAATGCTGCAGTTTTAATGGCAAGCAGTGTGTTTAATTCAGAACAACCGGTATAGCAGATTGTACTGATTAAGGGAATAAATCCCGGGAGGTTATTATAACGGCCCCCTGCCCTAATATGATGAAAATTCAGTTTTATGTTAGTAAATAAAATGCCACGTGCTTTACGAGAATATAACTTCTCATCAAAACATATCAAAGATGTATGCAGGGTGGACGTCACAACGCTTAGTAATACTGTTTCAAAGATAAAGTTTATGGCTCTTCACTTTTGTTGTCTATGGTATTATATATTTATAAGAGGTCCTGATTTTATAAAAAGATAAGGCTGGAGACATCTAGTAGTTTTGTAAAAGTCATCGCACGTTTTTATTCCCCTTTAAAAATCACACATAAAGTTTACATGGCGCCTCTGACAAAACAGTTACATCTTGTGCATCAACCTCTTTGGTTCTGCGATCCACACATGCTTACATACAATGGAATTAGCCAGCACTAAAAACACTGACCGACGGGACTTTCACAACTACACATCCCGGGAAGTGTTCACCTTTAGGTGAGGGGACAGAGGAGTGGGGTGTTATAGAGGCAGCCAAATAGTCCTTGAAGTAACGTTGGACATATAATTAATCCTTGTAATAAAGCCTACGACAATAGTACTAGCAACAACAATGACAACTACCTATTATTGAAAGAATAGATATACAGTACAACACGTTGTCTTAAATAAGTTTAAAGTGTGCAACTAACGCCAGAACCAACATATATGTTTAGAACAAACGCAAGAAATAAGATTTCTGTTTATGCTGGCAGAATAAGAAACTTAATGTTTCTAGTTTATTCACGATTCTGTAGATGTCAATATAGATGCATCAGAAGAAATGACTTTTACTTCTCTAACGGAGAACATCATAAACTTGAAGAAGCAAATGTTTTAGCCATAAACACCACGTGATTTACAGCAATGTTCTATGACACGTAGGAAATTTAGTGGTAGTAACAATTAATTGCAAGCATAGATGCCGTGATAGACAAGGTATTTAAGTATGTGAAGTAAGGAGAGAGAAAATGCAGAACGTTGCAGGACATTTGGTGATAATCGTGAATGTTTTAAGAAAACTGAGCAGATCATGGGAGGTGGCTATAGAATGAAAGAGAAGATACTTTTTAATACTGCTTTACGCCCGCTTGATAATACAATGCTGAATATTTTTCATTAATTTCTCAGTTGACTTTGCGACTTATTTCCCCTTTTGCTTGCCGACCGTGGTGGCCGAGCGGTTCTAGACGCTACAGTCTAGAGCCGCGCGACCGGTACGGTCACAGGTTCGAATTCTGCCTCGGGCATGGATGTGTGTGATGTCCTTAGGTTAGTTAGGTTTAAGTAATTCTAAGTTCTAGGTGACTGATGACCTCAGAAGTTAAGTCCCATAGTGCTCAGAGCCATTTTTGAACCCTTTCGCTTGTTATGTGGATTTTGATATAATAATGTAACGAAGTTTGGTGTAGTAAATTGGGCGTCCACCACTGTTACGTCTGTGTTCATCTACGTTGCAGACAACGCGTCTGCCCCTGCAAATCCTGACAAAACAGATGAAAAAATCGTTTTGTGGTTCCTGAAGGTAGATCCCGACCTTGATGATGCCCTCGTTTTCAAGTGTTTACTGTTTGCACTACGAACACGACTGAACAACTTCAGCAGTGCGTACAGTTAGTGACGTAATTCTACTCATTTCGTATGATCTGGTAGAAGTGTTGGGAAGTGTTTATTGGGAACGTCAGTGACAAAGAAGTGTTGGATGTGTCCTACGACTTGCTCACATAATCACTAAGAAAATTGGGAAATCACGGTCGAGTCCCAGACTGGCACGAATTTTCATTTGTCACAACATATCCGTTGGATTGTGTAGCTACGCAAAGTATTTTCGTGAATTTTGACACGCGAACGTTTTCATCAGAACTTCCACGCATCACAATGACACTCTGTGGTCTACGGATCCATTTCAAAGTGTACGTTCCACCGCTAGTGATGGAGGCGAGACGCCAGGTAGGGAGTCACCTGTCCCGCTCCATTGTGTAAGAGCAGAGGACCTCTCGACAGGCGCCATCTGTACTTTCTGCTTCGGCAGTAGTGCTTGCGTACAAAGTGAGGGGAGGCTATTCAGTAATAAACTGAAGCGCCAACGGAACTGGAATAGGCATGTGTATTCAAATATAGAGGTATGTAAACAGAATACGGCCTGCGGTCGACAACGCCTATATAAGTGTCTGGCGCCGTTGTTACATCGGTTACTGCTTCTACAATGGCAGGCTATCAAGATTTAAGTGAGTTTCAACGTAGAGTTATAGTCAAGAGCGATGTGACACAGCATCTCTGAGATAGCGATGAAGTGGATATTTTCCCGTACGACAATAACACAACTGTGCCGTGAATATCAGGAACCGGTTAAAACATCAAATATCTGACACCACTGCGGCCCGAAAAAGAGCCTTCAAGAACCGGACCAACGACGACTGAAGAGAATCGTTCAACGTGATAGAAGTGTAACCCTTCCTGCTGCAGATTTCAATTCTGGGCCATCAACAAGCGTCAGCATGCGAACCATTCAATGAAACATCATCGATATGGGCTTCCAGAGCCGAAGGTTCTCTCGTGTGCCCTTGTTGACTTCACGACACAATGCTTTTCCCTTCCCCTGGGCTCATCAAACCCGACGTTGGTCTCTTGATGACTGGAAACGTGTTGCCTGATCGAATGAGTCTCGTTTCAAATTGTAGGGTGCTGATGGACATGTATGGGTATGCAGACAATCTCATGGGTCCAAGGACGTTGCATGAGATCATGGGACTGTTCAAGCTGGTGGCGGCTCTGTAATGGTGTGGGGCGTGTGCTGTTGGAGTGATATGTTACCCCTAATACGTCTAGATACGACTCTGACAGGTGACACGTACGTAAGCACCCTGTCTGCTCTCCTGCATCCATTCCGACGCACTTGACCAATTCCAGCAGAACAGTGTGACACCCCTCGCTTCCAGAATTGTTACAGAGTGGCTCCAGGAACACTCTCCTGGGTTTCAACACTTCCACTGGGAACCAAACTCCCCAGACATAAACATTACTGACCATATATGGGATGCCTTGTAACGTGCTGTTCAGAGGAGATCTCAGCCCCTCTTACTCTTACGATTTATGAACAGCCCTGCAGGATTAACGGTGTCAGCTCCCTCCAGCACTAGTTCAGATGCGTCGTCGTGGGAGCCCTACACGATATTACGCAGGTGTACCAGTTTCTTTGGTTCTTAAGCATAAACTGATGTGGCGTATCCACGAGCATCAGTGAGCGTCACGCATTTTCCCCACAAACTAGCAGTGGCACGCTGAATAGAGTTCTAAAGGACATAGTCCTGCAGGATTCTCGCAATCTAGGAAATGTTGGACAAGGGACAGTTTACAGATAAGACTAACAGGAGTAATGAGAAGAGACCATACTGCACCTTTGTACTTGGGAGCGTAGCGCGAACAACCAACACGCCAGCGCCTAGCTAATTCAGGTTGTTAATTTTTGCTAATAAACTGTAAGAGCAGCTACTGTTGATTAACATTATATAAATTCTGGGGTGTGGGAATTGAGCGTGTCGGAATGTGTATATGTAGGGGGTCTTATTGGCTAGAACATGAAACAGGACAGATATTGGGAGTCAGACGTTGCCTGTTTCTGAGCTCCAACACTAAAAAATTCCACTATTGGTCAATTGTATTAAAACTGAGTATGAATGGGAGACTGCTGTCTTACTGCATCGTACCTTACTGGTCAACACTCGGAAGATCCGCTGTGATCTAACTCGTGTACAAAACCTCACACTGACAGAGTAAGAGCAGAACTTCACTTATTGCTGGGAATGCCCTTTTTATATATCCAAGACTCGATAGGAGATACTTCAGCCGAGAGAACTTCGACTATGTTATCTGAGGGACAGCAGCCTTCGATGCAGAACGGACGACTTACAAGGGGACATTCTGATGTCTCAATAAACGATCTTAATGAAACTTCTTCGTACATCCATATTTAAAATGGAGGAAGGTGGGACACAGCTGGTATAATTTTTATTAAAAATGCAATTCCTCCAGCTGCATTTAAGATTTGTTATTTACTTTACTACTAGTTTGTGCCCGATATTACTTTTAAAGGGTACAACGTACCCCTATTGGTAATTTGGAATTTTCGCTTTAGAGAGATTATATTAGAACCGATGATGAAAGTTTCAGATGAAAGTTGATACGTAATTAATGTTCTAGAAAACAGTATCATCAGCTTTTGCAATAATTTGAAATTTTGAAAAAAAAAATCACTAACCACGCGACCGCTACGGTTGCAGATTTGAATCCTTCTCGGGCATGGATGTGTATGATGTTTTTAGATTAGTTAGGTTCTAAGTTCTAGCAGACTGATGACCTCAGATGTTAAGTCCCATAGTGCTCAGAGCCATTTGAACAAAAAAACACCATTAATTAATTTTGAGAAACGAAAACTTTTCTTACAACGTAAAGGAGCTTCCAAGCTATATATGCCCCTGTGTAACGAAGCTGATTTCTGTTATGATGACGACGAACGAGTCGTCGCCAATGTTGACTGGTGGCCAATGCTTAATAGAAACATGTAAATTACAGCAGGTTTGTCAGTAACGTCGATAAGTTGCTGGCAGCATGGTATGGATCTTCAACGACTAAAATAATTAGAAGTAGTTAGTAAAAAATAATATCTATTGTACTTAACTGGTTGTACAGGATTCTTCTTGGCGGCACACATATAATTATAAACAGATAGCTATTGAGGCCTCACTTACGCCATAATTTATTAAGCGCCTTGTTAGAGGTAGCTTCCAATCAGTAGAAGGCTATCCTACTTTACTACTTTTTGACGTCCCGAGAAAGAATGAACGAGATCTCGCTAAGGCTATATAAATTATGCTGCCGGACGATTTCCAACATAACTAATTAAAATATCAAAAATGGTTCAAATGGCTCTGAGCACTATGGGACTTAACTTCTGTGGTCATCAGTCCCCTAGAACTTAGAACTACTTAAACCTAACTAACCTAAGAACATCACATACATCCACGCCCGAGGCACGATTCGAACTTGCGACCGTAGCGGTCGCGCGGTTCCATACTGTAGCTCCTAGAACCGCTCGGCCACCCCGGATGGAAATTAAAATATCTAAACATTCATTAGTATTCTAATTATTTATTTACTTATAGTTACTTTATGTTTCAAACTGTTATTTTAAGTTTGGCATTCATGGTTTTCTTTGTTTTTTAATTTACTATTTCACATACGTGTATTCCGCTAATTTAAAATAATAAGTAAGTATTTATTATGATAAAAATAATTGCAATGATAGGAACCTATAGGGAAATGTATGAAACATAAGTTCTTACAACAAGCACATGAAATAAACTAAATTTCTTCACGAATTATACACGATTCAGACTTTTGTTTACCAAAAAAAAGGACATAAGAGACACTCGGTCCAAAAACACCATTACTTTCTTTTAAATCTACGAAAATGCGGATGGCCAGTGTGAAAAAAAAGCTTTTTCACTGTCGTAAACGAGGATAAGAAACATCTGGTGATCCCAAAACGCACGTTGGCACACTTATAGCCGTGGAACATATACAGTTTTCGACGTTGGAGTAACTAATTGAGATTTCCAGATCTAGTTGAACTGAATCATTGACGTCAATCTCAGCTTGAGAAATAATACGACCAAGCCGCTAGTACGTAACCAGTTCTCTTCGCCGACGCTTCCAATGTACAGAAATGTGCCTGTTAAAAATCAGGGTATTTACAGGATCACTCACAACAATTTGAAATCCTGCTGGATTTGTTTGATTTTGTGTCCTCCTTCGTTCATATTACTTGTCGAAGTTTCGTTCATTTTATGTGCATAGTGCAAAAACGTTTAGTTTTAAGCATTTCCTTATAGATTATCATTATTGCAATTATTTTACATCGTAATAATAAGCTATTCATTATTTTTAATTAACAAAATACGTACATGTGAAACGGTAAACTAAAAAACAAACAAATCCAGGAATACAAAACGTAAAATAACAATTTAGAACATAAAACAACCATAAGTAAAATAAATTATTAAACTAGTAGTAATTGTTTAAATGTTTTAGTTACACATGTTGAAACTACTCCGGCAGAAGATTGCGCACAGATTTTTTTTTTTTAAAAGTGGTACTTCAGAAACCAGCTGTATTTCACAGGGATGTATTTGGCTTTAAAGTTCTTTAACTTATGTTGTAACAAGCCTCTTCATTTTTCAAAATTAGTTAATGATGCTGGGTTATTTTACAAAATTTCAAACTATTACAAAAGTTTGCTATTCAGTTTTCAAGAACAGTAATTACGTATATGAAAATACGTAATAATATAATTACGTATATGAAAATGTTTTTGTACATCATCGTTTCGAAGATATGCCCACTAAATCTAAAATGCCACATTACATTTATGGGTGTGTTTTACCCCTTAAAAGCAAAATCGGGCCCAAACAATTGCACTACTTTGCCCTTCTACACACCCGCTAAGTTTCATTAAGACTGTTTATTGTAACTTGGGTATGTTCCCCTGTTAGAGTTTTGCTGTAACAACAGCAGCCATAGGTAATGTTAAATATGGTGAACAACAGCAGCGTTTGCAAACCTAGTTATAGGAAGCTCGCGAAACTTCAGTTTAACGTCAGAGCTTTCACATTTTTATTTCAAGTATGCTTATTAGTAATAACAGCCTCAGCATGCACTCAATCAATCCCGTAGGTGCATTATTGTATTTTGTGTTGCTCTTTTCTCCCTTCTCTATTACCAATCGGTAATCACTGTGCGGCTTACTGAATTTTTGCTTCCCAAATGCCTACTGATTCTGACGTGTCCATTCCAGATCCATTGTCTGACCTTCTCCAATGTGTTGATGCCTTAACTCAGTCGTAACCTGTGTTGATACCTTATGATCTTAACCGTTCGTTGTTATTTGCGCATTTGGTATTCAACTTGAAGTCTGTAGGGACTTTTAATAACTAAAACTTTATATTGACCATTGTTTCATTCAGTAATTGAATGAATTCCATAGCTTTATCATCTTTGTGAGTTACAGCATCCATAGTTCATGTAAGCTACAGAAACCACTGTTTAATTAATTCTATTCACTAAGTTACCCACTGAGTGATACCTGTAATTAAATTCACATGATCCGAGCAATCCGTTTATCGGTAAGGTCACCTGATACAAATTATTTCGTACACATTCACATGGGTATGTGGACTGCGGAACCATAACCTCACACTGCGCTATAAAGTTTCCGACTCACCTTGGAATTGGATGCACAGTTTCCAGCTGAAATATCGGAAGAAGAAATAATATTATCCATGATGATCGTCCAGAAGACGATTGAATAATTTATGTTTGTATTGCGGTAGTGCAAAAGTAACCAAGTAAACGTTTCTTCTAATAATTTCATTTATCTACAGGACTTTGAAGGAAGTGTTAGGATAAAAGTTATTCGTATTAGGGTCCCACAGTTACTAATTAGGTATGGCACCAAAACACAAAATTCTGTGATACCCATTTAAGCAATTCTTTTCCTTTACAATATTAAGATCCACAGTGTATATTCACGTCGGTAGATTCCCTACCGCCTCGTACAAAAGAACTTTTCACATAGCTTGACAAAGAGAAATCGAGTAGGTTCGGATCACTTTAACGAGCTTTTACCCCTCTCTCAGAGAACGTCGTACACAGGTGTCCACAGCCAACTTCAAAGTGAACTGGGTTTCGAGCTATAGAAGTGAACAGAGATCAAATAGAATATTATGTTAGCTAAAGTGCATTAATCGAGTTTCCAGTGCCTGATCTCCATGTCGATCGAGTTTGCCTACCTTACGCTATTAGCAACTGCATGCATAACCACCCAGTTTTTTACATAATAAAAACAGCCGCTTGTAGGTTCTCATGTTCTGCTGGCAGAGCTACATCATAGTATGTTTGACGTAATAATTTTGATTCAGTAGTTTCCTGACCAATCCTTTCCTTCTCCATCAGCCCTGAAGGTTCATTTCAATACCATGAAGACACTCTACATATGGGCTAGTAATTCCCTAAAATTATCTAGGCTTTTCGTATATTTGTACATATCACTTTCCTTTTTCCTTTCCCAGTGATTAGGAGATTCAGCAATTAAGGGAATTAAGTCTTTTGCTGCGCCAAGCAGTTGATGCGAACACTGTAACGTTTTTTAGTTAGTTGGCTTTATGCAAACGGCAATGTTTTGTGACATGACTTCAATCTTTCTAGCGGCGCGGGGTAGCCGTGCGCTCTGAGGCGCCTTGCCACGGGTCGCGCAGCTCCCCCCGTGAGAGGTTCGAGTCCTTCCTCGGTCATGGGTGTGTGTGTTGTCCTTAGCGTAAGTTAGTTTAAGTTTGATTAAGCAGTGTGTAAGCCAAGGGAATTATGACCTCAGCAGTTTGGCCCCATAGGCACTTACCACAAAAAATCCTTCCACAGTAGAATACAACGTCGTGCTTACGAGCTGTGATGTGACCATTCTCATAGAGACAGTGACTCCGTGTCTCATTGGTTGATCGTTGGATGGCCTCTGATTGGCCTGAAGTCTGAGACAGAGTCTTCACTGCCACTTGATAACGATTTGGGTGGCGGCCTTGTTTCCCAGGTGTCATTGTTCGTGAGCTGAACAGAGGTGTGTTTATTGCTCAGGATATTTAATTTCAACACATTGTGGTTCAACATTAGATTTAGTTTGATAATTTGTTGGCTTGGATTTCGATTAGAAAGTCGAACGAAGCATTCATTTAGGTATGTGTAGCAGGAGATAATAGTGTTCTTGCTGTGAAAAGTATTGCGGCAAGCATTGCAACTTGTTGAACAAATTTATGGCATCCTTTATAACAATAGACCTTCATATTACTGTAACAGATTTAAAATGACATATCTTAAATGGAATCACGCCCGCTTGTGATCTGCGAGATCGAGTCAAATCTAAAGTCTGGTTGGTTGGTTGCTTGGTTGTTTGGGGAAGGAGTCCAGACAGCGTCGTCATCGGTCTCATCGGATTAGGGAAGGATGGGGAAGGAGGTCGGCCGTGCCCTTTCAGAGGAACCATCCCGGTATTTGCCTGGAGTGATTTAGGGAAATCACGGAATACCTAAATCAGGATGGCCGGACGCAGGATTGAACGGTCGTCCTCCCGAATGCGAGTCCAGTGTCTAACCACTGCGACACCTCGCTCGGTTTTTAAAGGCTGCAAGATGGGCAAATGCAGTTCTAGTGATAAGTGCCTGACGTATGTGTACAACTGCATCTCTCACATGAACTGTCAGGCTGTTGAAATATAATACACATTTTCAAGTCAACAATTAGCAAGAGGCGCTACAATATGTTGCACTGTTTACAGGCTAATGGAGAAGTGTTGCAGAATTACCAAATTTATGAGTGCAGTAATATTTCATAAATAGTGAAACGCATGGTAGCTCGTGTTGAGCTACTAGTAACGTTTGCAGTGATAATTACAAATTGGAAGTGAGGCTTTCTGGCATTCTTATGGAGGCTTTTTGCAGGATCTGTTAAACAATTTCAAAAGTTTTTCAACTGCTCAAAGTGTAAGAGGCCATTACAAAGAGAATGTTGGAAGTTTCATAGCAGCACTACAGAGGAAATGAGATCTGTATACGGTATAGGTCGGGGTTCGAACCATGGCGTGGCTAACAGGTTTAACCTTTCAGGAAGTAAAAAGACATGCAAGGCAGTACATGCAGGCGTTGGCTGTCTTTTCGTCATGCAAGTTGTAAGCGACAAGTCCCGTTAAAAATATTTACTGTGTTTGAATTATTGTCTTCGAAAATAAGAAACCAGAAATTCAAAACTATCAGTCACATTTCCTTACGTTGGGAGAATATTATCTTTATTGCTGGATCATTTCACAGCCACTTAGTTTTTTTTATATTTAAAACACCTGTTAAGGTTTCTGTTTATGCTACATAGTCTCTGATGCAGGGAACGCCAGGTGCAAGGGACGCATCCTTGCAGAGGGTCTCCTGATAGTATTTCCTGGTTTCGACAACAGTTGCCCCATGTGTACGACCTGCACAATACTTCCCATCTATGGCGCGGCAACTGGTGTAGGGGACCCACGAATAGAGAAGAAACATTTTTGCGTGGCGAATTTCTGTTCTTCTCAAACGTATAACCGATGAATACCAAAGAGGCGCCCGCCGTTCTCTCTTCTTACACTGTTCCCAGGCAATTTGCGAACTCGCGTAAGAGTCTATATTACATCCTGTGCCCTGCGGGAGAACAAGAGATGTTTACACATTGTCTGTTCTCAGTTCCGAAGACTACACAGCTGCAAAAAATAACGATATTCTTTGCTGCATAAAACTTATCTCAGGAAATACTGCGTTGGAAATGGAAGTCGTTGCAGGCCAGGGCGAGACGCTGTCAATAGAACGCCAGTAGACGTCACACTAGAGCAGAGTCTTAAAGGAACTTTGCAATGGTGATGAAGAAAGAGCACTCTTTTGTTTCTACAGTTCTGAGAGGAACAGGTTCTTTTTCGAACAGTTCAATTAAACGGATACATCAACGTGCCGTCGGTATCGAGGTTATTAGATGCTGCAACCTTACCGTCTAAAGGTTGAAAGAAATCTTCTCATCGATCTCATCAGATATCTTCCAATGTCTGTAATATATCATAGTCAAATTACTTACATATGATTGCAGGTACCAATCGACATAGAAAAATGCAATGCAGATTTGTTCGAAATCATTGGTGGTCGGAACATCGATGAAAGTACTGAAACCTTCTGCAGTGATAATGTAACAACAACCCTTAATCCCACATTTAACGGTTTTAGTGACACCTTCAGGTAACATGGTATCGTGTCAACGGTTTTTTATTAAGTGTGGCCAACTTTTCGCTGATGTGGCCACGTCTACCTCAGTCACTGGCGGTCATACAAAATGCCCTGCATCGTGTGTACGCCCTGCTGGGTCTACCTGGCCAACTCCTTCCTCTCTCCCTGGAGAAAACAGCAACCGCTTCCACGTGCACTGATGAGCAAAAAGAAAATGGCCACTCATGTAAATTGAAAGGGGTTTAGGAAGAAAGAAAAGGAAATGGAATGAATTAACGGTATCAGCTGCATTGGGACTTCGTGCTTAATCAGCGGCGACGTAAGAAAATGTATGCCAGACCGAGACTCAAACCTGGGAACCTTCCCGCGCCGAGAAGGAGAAGGAGGGGGGGGGGGAGCAAATTGGGCAGGTTCAAATGGTTCAAAGGGCTCCGAGCACTATGGGACTTAACGTCTGAGGTCATCAGTCCCATAGACGTAGAACTATGTAAATCTAACTAACCTAAGGACACCACAAACATCCATGCCCGAGACAGGATTCCAACCTGCGACAGCAGTAGCCGCGTGTTTCGGACAAGCGCCTACAACCTCTCGGCCAACGCGGCCGGCCAAAACGGGCACGGATCGCAACCCGAGGCCTGGGCCCCATGTGCCATTACCACCCCACAGGAACTAAGGAAAGCCTAGGGAACGTAGAATAGAGGTACAATGAACATCGTTTCTTTATTTATTTTCCTCTTTTGTCAGGATTAATACCACCGAGAATAACAGGAAGTCGACGTTGCGAGGAGGAGAGCGCAGCAAGACGTCAGCCCCATTGCGACTATCAGCGTATAGTTTTTCCGAGAAGAACATTTCGACTACCAGAGAATATATCGGTTCTAAGAGTGTAAGAGGCGCTAATCGACTCCTCAAGACAGGAACACCCCAGCTCTTGTTTTGGGGTGAAGGAAGACACTGCAAGGGTCACTGGAGAAAAATTGTCTTTATTTTGGATTGCTGACACCTGCACAATGGCGTTCATTAAGGAACAGACAAAAATCAAGGATACTTTCCTCGCTATCAGAAAACGAGTAGTGAGCTACGTGTACACCAGTCCACTTCACAGAGTTCGTCTTCGCCTGAGGGAAGTATCCCGCGTCCAGGAAGAGGAGCAGTTGAGTAGGTATCTGATGAGGAATCGTATGGGTAATTAAGGACAACATCTGTCATACCAAGACATCTATTACCGATCTGCACACCAGGCAGTGCTCCTCTGCGTCCAAAACATCAGCGGCGACACACAACGGGGTGCCTGCGAGATGAATCCTGTGAAAGCGTGGCCGGAATACTTGCTTCCCATTCACAGTTAGGTATCATGCAGCATGGAAGTCAGTGCCATGATAAGGAGCACATACTGATCGCCAAGAGACAAGCCGACGACGTGGAGAAGCCTCCCTTCGACATTCGGTGACTTGTGCTACTGATGGAAACCATAGATCGCCTTAGTGGATGTCAAGTGCACTGGCAGTATCACAGTACGGCAGTACGGACGTAGGTCAGTTCGAGGAAAAAGTGGCGCAAGTAAAAGTAGGGCGGCGGGACTTGCGAAGGATAGGTGCTGAGAGACAGATTAGTTCAAGGGCATCCAGCAATAGGGTGGTAAGGCACCTAGGGCCACGGCGTCACAACGCTATGTGAGAGCCAATGATAAGGGCTTCCGCTCTGTGGGGCACATAATACAGTCCTAAACCCCCTCTACACCACGGGAGGGTGAGGATCTCGTACATTATCTTAAACAGCAAGCCGTGGCAAACAAATGCCGCTAGCATGCGGAGAGCCATTGTTGGCGGAATAGGAACTGTCTGTGCCACGTGGAGTACATGACAAATCGTTCAGATGGCTCTAAGCACTATGGGACTTAACATCTGAGGTCATCAGTCCCCTAGACTTAGAACTACTTAAACCTAATTAACCCAAGGGCATCACAAAGGACCATTCCCGAGGGAGCACATGGTAGAAAATATTCATTTACATATTGTGTCCGATGCAGAAGATCAAGTGCTCCAGAACGGTGATCTAAGAGCCCTGCTCGTCGCTGGGAAAGAAGGCGTCGTCAGTTCAGGGCAATTGTCCGGTGCGGATCGCTTACGAAATCGAGTCCTAAGAATCGGATACTAGCAGCTACACGCGAAGGAGCAGTACTGTCCGCAGGAAGCCCCGCACCTACATCCACGACACGGACGTTAAGGCAGCTACCAGAAGCTTCGCCGTAGGTGGAACACATGGCAGTAACTCCCTGACCTCAGCGCCGCTACGAAGAACTATGATCGAGATCGTGTGCATAACTAGTGCAGCTGAATACATGGTCACTTAGAGACACCGCAGAGAGGTGTTGACGTAGGCCGCAGAGCAGCGGTTCATGGCAAAAGCGCACAACAGTGTAGAGAGCAGGCAGCCTTGACACACTGATCGACGGATCGAGATGGGAGAAGTGAGACGGCCATTGCAGAGTACACGAGACGTAGCTCCAGAAGGAGACGCAGTACGGCGTCGACGGCAGTACCAGGGTAGCCCATATTGCGGAGCACCCCTTCCAGTCGTGACGACGCGACCGAACGCCTGGCCGAACTGAAGACCTGCTCTGAAGTCCAGCCCTACGATGAGCGTGAGCAAGAGCGATTATGTCCCCACAGCGACCAAGGGCAGTGCTGATGTTATTGGCCCCATCCGAAGAAACTTGATAGGGGGAAACCACGTACCGAGCTGTCCGTTTAAGCCGCGCAACCAACAGCCAGATAAAGGTCTTTGTGTTGCTGTTGAGTAACGTCAAGGGGCGGTAATCGGATACCAACGAGATTCCCCCGAGGCTTGTAGATGTGAATGAGGAAACCACGGAGGACGCCGTCTGGTGACATAATGTCCTGACAAATTTCCGTCCACATTGAGGTCAGAAGGGGACGAAACGTCCGATAAAACTCGATTCGGAGGCCGTCAGGACCGGGCGACCTGTTTGTACAACCCACCTGGATAGCATCATCGACTTTGTCATCCATGACGTAAGCAAACAGATCCACGATCGCATGCACAGGAACCGAGCTAAAGGAGAGTCTCGAGAAGGCCGTAACTGTGGCATGATTGTGACGTTTTTTAGAGTACAGCATAACATAAGGTGATGATATACAGGACATAAAATCCCGTATGAGGCCTGCGATCATTTTTGTGTTAATAATTGGCAACCAATGCTGTACAATCGGAATAAAGTCATGAGATGTTCAATTGACTCTTTTATTAGAACATGTTACGCGTTTCGGGATTACACCCATCTTCAGACATCACGAACTTCAATTCCTTCCTAACCAACTAGGCGTACAGCCTTGACAGCTCAAAGAAAGTCTCCAATAACATATGACTATAACTGCGACACAAGCAGTTTTGAAGTAGAGCATATACCACCACACGGAAAATATAGCGGTCACGCCAAAGAAGGTACGGCAGTACTAGTATCATTAAACGCTGCTACTGCTACTGACGGAGGCAAGTGAGCAACTCGTTCAGGTAGTAACTGAAGGAGCAATAAGGACCCACTTGATGGTGAGAAAATGCCAAAAAAGGAAAAACGGCATCAGTGCGAGCCGGCCATGGCTATACCTTGCCAAGGGAGATTCCGAATTGACTTCATCGACTGAGGTCGTTAAGAGGAATCGCCGGCGTTGCTTCAGATGCAGTAACACGGCTCATTTCGTGCGCCCTTGCGTTCAACCTCGCACGCCTAGAGCCAATAAATGACGCCGGGCTGGCCAGCGACCTCGGGATCGAGCCTTTAAACCTTAGTGTACCCGTGTTGTCACTCCCTCATCACAACCCTTGCCTTATATTTGTTCTCGAGTAGGTGGGGAACCCATTTGCGCTCTGGGATTCTGGTAGCTCCCTTTTACTAGTAAGCTTCGAATGGTTTCTTGAATTTGGGCGTCTTACGAAACTTCCGTCGGTCCCTTCTCCAGTGCAGAGATGTCGGGTGGCCAATAGCCAAGTGTTGCCTCTGCATGGTTGCGTCCAGGGGAGTATATCAGTTGGGGATTTTACCTGGCCTTTATCACTAGCCTTGGTCAAGAAGTTGGCGGTTGATTTAATTTTGGGGTGTGATTTCATCAATAAAACTGGGTTACTCTTGGATTATTCTGGGCACACCTTCTTCTTTAAGTTCGCTCCTGCGGAGCTGTTTGTTTTTTGTGAATGTGCTAAACGTTCTGTGCATCTAGATCCCGGCATCTTGGCTGTTCAGGCTGTGCCTAATGAGTTGGATCTCGTCCATCTCTCCCCACATCAGGCCTCTCAGTTACAGGATTTGCTACAGAGGTTCCCGGAGCTTCTTTGTGATAGGCTGGGGGTTGGTAAAGTTCTTAATTACCATATCCGTCTATCTGACGATATTCCTGTTAGGCAGTCCCCATATCGCCTCTCACCCCCTAAGGTCTAGATACTGAGAACTAAAATATCGAAAATGTTGAGCAAGGGGTTATTAGGCCTTCGACATCTGCCTATGCTTTTCCAATAATCCTTGTCCTTAAGCATCAGGGGCGGGATTTCAGGCCTGTTTTTGACTACCGGCGCCTGAAAGCTAAGGCTTTTCTGGAGTCTGTTCCTCTACCTGATCTTCATAACTCCTTTACTTGGTTTGCCTGTGCTAATTGGTTCACAGTTCTTGATTTGAACCTTGCCCATTATGAGATTTCATTAGCCAAAGAATGTAAACATGTTACTGCATTTTGTTATTTGAGTTTAACAGGGTTCCCTTTGGTTTGGCTACTTGTTATTTATAGCCATTCGTTTCAGGACCATTTGGAACATATCCAGCAAGTTTTTTTTTTTTTTTTTTTTTGAGATTGCAGGGAGCCGGATTAACTGTTAAACCCAGTAAATTGACGTTAGCCAGGCAGCAAGTTTACTTCTTACGTCACCCAGTGTCAGGTCAGAGTATTCCCATCGACCAGGAGCGAACTAAAGCATTACGAGCTCTGCCTCCACCCACAGATAAACGTGTCCTTGCGGATGTCCTCAGTCGTATATTCACTGAATCTACACCTAGTGAGCACATCCTGAAGACAGAGGGAGGCAGTCTTAGTTGCAGCGTGTTAGGTGAGATTCCCCTTATGTTTGATGATGTTGCTCAGCATCAGAATCAGAACCCTACTTGAGCACCCGTTGAGCAGCGCCTCTTGGCTGGGGAACTGTCTGACGAGTATGTTATCAAGAAGGGCATTTTGTGTAAAAGAGTGGGACGTGCTAAGCAATTCAAAATCTGTTTGCCAGTAGCTCTGGTGCACCTGGTTTTCCGTTATTTTCACGATCCATTGGTGGGTGGGCACTTAGGAACATATAAGACCTTACAAAAAATTAAGGGGCATCTGACTTGGCCCTCAATGGACCGTGACGTGAGAGAGATGGTTTATCGGCGTCGCATGTGTAATGTAGCCAAACCTAAGAATGCTTTTTCAACAGGGTCTGTTGAGATCTGAGCGCGAATCCTGTCTTATGCACAAACTCTATATCGATTATGTAGGGCTCTTACCTCGTACTAAGAGAGGTAATCAGTACGTATTGGTTATTATCGATGCGTTTTCGAGATTTACCTGGCTCCTTCCGAACCGTAACGTGACTGCTACCACTACTATTTCGAATATAACTAATGTTTTCAGTGTTTTTGGACTCCCCAAACAAATAGTGATAATGCACCCACCTTTCTTTCGGCTCCCTTCAAGGCTTTCTGTTTTCAGAATGGTGGTAAGCATATCATTACTACGGCGTATTATCCGCAGGGATCTGTTGTGGAGAGGGTCAATCGAAATCTACATCTTTATTCTTCATGTCTCCATATTTTTCTCTCAACATAATACCCCTTGCGAATAATACATTTCTCCCAACGAGAGGCCCACTTGCCGATACCGTCAGTATTGAAGGTTTGACTTTGTTGACGGTGCTGCAACCTCACCTATGACTGCACCGCTTCATCACTATCAAAGTGAAGTCCTCGAGGGTGCTCTCCAAGTTGTGGCAACAGATGAAAATCGGATGGGGCCAACTTGGGATTGTGTGGAGGATGATCAATGACAGTGAATCTAAGGCATGGGATTGTTGCAAATGTCGCAGCCCTCGCATGTGATCAGGGATTGGCATGCTGAAGAATAGGGTGTCCCACGTTTAGACGATTTTTCGAATTCGAGACTCTATTACAGCACGCAGCTTCTCACGCATCGTCATAGTTCCGTTACACACTGCAATGCGATGTTACACACTATAGTTCGGAGCCCTTTAGTGGCATAGGGCTACAAATATGTAGACGTGAAGAGTAAAGTTTTTCTTAGGCATGCTCTTTTGTGCTTGTAATCTTACCCTCCCACCCATCACCATTAAATTTCTCTATTTCTAAAAGTTTCGAAAGCTTCTAGAGGCGTAAGATATACAAAATAAATCTTTTTACTTATCTTCATTTTCTTTTCTGGTTGTTGAGTGCAGTTATTCCATCTAGGGGTACATTCTTGCGGCTGAAAGTTTGATTTAACGTTGTGGGTTGCAGATGTCCAAATAATGATGAAGTACTATCTGTTGCTATGCTTTTCTTTTATTTTATCCCAGTCTTTTATATCACACTGATTTCGCTATCTCCATTTTCATACAACCACCAATTACATTGTTGTAGACAAAATTAAAAAAAATAACAAGTCTTATTCCTCTAGTAACTACTTTCTGCGGTACTCACAATATTCCAAACGTTCTTGACAAAAGAAAAATTATCACCAAGATATAACATTATTTTATAAATGAATCCAGAAATAAATTTAATAATATCGCGTTAGATTGTGCAATCAATAATATGAATTTTAAATATACCAGCTATTCCGTTATTTCAAATATTTTTAAAGGAACAGTAATTTTAACTGTGCGTACAGAATACTAACAAACTGATTTCTTTTTGCATATTTTAGGCTGAAACATAAGTCATCGTATACAAAATCATATGAAGTTCAATCAGTTAAACAGCTGATATAATGTTCACCTCTACAAGAATCGCCGGCAGCGGTGGTCTAGCGGTTCTAGGCGCGCAGTTGGGAACCGCGCGACTGCTACGGTCGCAGGTTCGAATCCTGCCTCGGGCGTGGATGTGTGTGATGTCCTTAGGTTAGTTAGGTTTAAGTAGTTCTAAGTTCTAGGGGACTGATGACCTCAGCTGTTAAGTCCCATAGTGCTCAGAGCCATACACAAGAATCCATAGTACACATGGTATCGCCGCGCGGGGTAGCCGCGTGGTCTATGCGCCTTGTCACGGTCCGTCGTCTGCTACCATAGCCCTTTAACGCCATATTTCGCCGCGTTTTTCTAGTGGATACCTTCGCGGTACACTCACGCGGAATCATAGTTGGAGTTAGACACATGGGACATTCCATTTCGGAAATTGGCTGAGAACTCAATATTCTGAGATCCACAATGTCAAGAGTGTACCGAGAATACCGATGTTCAGGCATTACCTTACACCACAGATAATGCAGTGGCCGACGGCCTTCACTAACGACCGAGACCGCGGGTGCATATGTGGAATTGTCAGTGCTAACAGAGAAGCAACACTGCGTCAGATAACTGCAGAAATCAACGTGGGACGTACCACCAATGTATCCGTTAAGACAGTGTGAAGAAATATGGCGTTAGTGAGCTATTGCAGGAGACGAACCGATGCGACTACCTTTGCTATCAACACGACATCCATTTGAGAGCCTCTTCTGTGCTTGAGACCGTATCGGTTGGACTCTAGCACATTGACTGCAACGTGAAGTGTTCTCGTAGGGCCACGTAAAGTAAATACAACTCACGGACATTTTTCCATTTAAAGCTCAGTGATGCAGTTTTAATTCACAGGAGGGTGCTGTGACTCGGTGTTATAGTAGGTTATGGTCCCAGTAAGAAATGTAGTTCGTGGCCTACGGTTTTGAAGAGCTCAGGAAGTTATTTACATTTGAATTCGTGAGTTATATATAACTCACATGGCTCAGTCGTATTGGACTTTTCTGCTTATTATTAATATTTGACATATTTACCAACCCTCCCCCCCCCCCCAAGCACCATGGACCTTGCTGTTGGTGGGGAAGCTTGCGTGCCGCAGCGATACAGATAGCCTTACCGTAGGTGCAACCACAACGGAGAGGTATCTGTTGAGAGGCCAGACAAACGAGTGGTTCCTGGAGAGTAGCGGCAGACTTTTCCGTAGTTGCAGGGGCAACAGTCTGGATGATTGACTGATCTGGCCTTGTAACACTAACCAAAACGTCCTTGCTGTTCTGGTATTGCGAACTTTTTCCCGAGGGCATGCAGCTCTGCTGCATGGTTAATGATGATGGCGTTCTCTTGGGTAAAATATTCCGGAGGTATCCATTCGGATCTCCGGGCGGGGACTACTCAAGAGGACGTCATTATCAGGAGAAAGAAAACTGGCGTTCTACGGATCGGAGCGTGGAATATCAGATCCCTTAATCGGGTAGGTACGTTAGATAATTTAAAAAGGGAAATGGATAGGTTAAAGTTAGATATAGTGGGAATTAGTGAAGTTCGGTGGCAGGAGGAACAAGACTTTTGATCAGGCGAATACAGGGTTATAAATACAAAGTCAAATAGGGGTAATACAGGAGTAGGTTTAATAATGAATAAAAAAATAGGAGTTCGGGTAAGCTACTACAAACAACATAGTGAACGCTTTATTATGGCCAAGATAGACACGAAGCCCACGCCTACTACAGTAGTACAAGTTTATATGCAAACTAACTCTGCAGAAGACGAAGAAATTGAAGAAATCTATGATGAAATAAAATAAATTATTCAGATAGTGAAGGGAGACGAAAATGTAACAGTCATTGGTGACTGGAATTCGGTAGGAGGAAAAGGGAGAGAAGGAAACGTAGTAGGTGAATATGGATTGGGGGTAAGAAATGAAAGAGCAAGCCGCCTGGTAGAATTTTGCACAGAGCACAACTTAATCATAGCTAACACTTGGTTCAAGAATCACAAAAGAAGGCTGTATACATGGAAGAAGCCTGGAGATACTGACAGGTTTAAGATTATATAATGGTAAGACAGAGATTTAGGAACCATGTTTTACATTGTAAGACATTTCCAGGGGCAGATGTGGACACTGACCACAATCTATTGGTTATGAACCGTAGATTAAAACTGAAGAGACTGCGAAAAGGTGGGAATTTAAGTATATGGGACCTGACTAAACCAGAGGTTGTACAGAGTTTCAGGGTGAGCATAAGGGAACAATTGACAGGAATGGGGGAAAGAAATGCAGTAGAATAAGAATGGCTAGTAAAGGCAGCAGAGGATCAATTAGGTATAAAGACGAAGGCTAGTAGAAATCCCTGGGTAACAGAAGAAATACTGAATTTAATTAATGAAAGGAGAAAATATAAAAATGTAGTAAATGAAGCAGGCAAAAAGGAATACAAACGTCTCAAAAATGAGATTGACAGGAAGTGCAAAGTGGCTAAGCAGGAATGGCTAGAGGACAAATGTAAGGATGTAGAGGCTTATCTCACTAAGATAGATACTCCCTACAGGAAAATTAAAGAGACCTTTGGAGAGAAGAGAACCACTTGTATGAATATCAAGAGCTCAGATGTAAACCTAGTTCTAAGCAAAGAAGGGAAGGCGGAAAGGTGGAATGAGTATATAGAGGGTCTATACAAGGGCGATGTACTTGAGGACAATATTATGGAAATGGAAGAGGATGTAGATGAAGACGAAGTGGGAGATACGATACTGCGTGAAGAGTTTGACAGAGCACTGAAAGACCTGAGTCGAAACAAGGCCCCGGGAGTAGACAACATTCCGTTAGAACTACTGACGGCTTTGGGAGAGCCAGCCATGAGAAAACTCTACCATCTGGTGAGCAAGATGTACGAGACAGGCGAAATACCCTCAGACTTCAAGAAGAATATAATAATTGCAATCCCAAAGAAAGTAGGTGTTGACAGATTTGAAAATTACCGAACTATCAGTTTAATATGTCATGGCTGCAAAATTCTAACTCGAATTCTTTCGAGACGAATGGAAAAATTAGTAGAAGCCGATCTCGGGGAAGATCAGTTTGGATTCCATAGAAATATTGGAACACGTGAGGCAGTACTGACCCTACGACGTATCTTTGAAGCTAGATTAATGAAAGGCAAACCTACGCTTCTTGCATTTGTTGTCTTAGAGAAAGCTTTTGACAATGTTGACTGGAATACTCTCCTTCAGTTTCTGAAGGTGTCAGGGGTAAAATACAGGAAACGAAAGGCTATTTACAATTTGTACAGAAACCAAATGGCAGTTATAAGAGTCGAGGGGCATGAAAGGGAAGCAGTGGTTGGGAAGGGAGTGAGACAGAGTTGTAGCCTCTTCCCGATGTTATTCAATCTGTATACTGAGCAAGCAGTGAAGGAAACTAAAGAAAAATTCGGGGTAGGTATTAAAATCCATGGAGAAGAAATAAAAACATTGAGGTTCGCCGATGACAATGTGATTCTGTCAGAGACAGCGAAGGAGTTGGAAGAGTTGTTGAACGGAATGGATAGCATCTTGAAAGGAGGATATAAGATGAACATCCACAAAAGCAAAACGAGGATAATGGAATGTAGTCGAATTAAGTCGGGAGATGCTGAGGGAATTAAGCTAGGAAATGAGACACTTAAAGTAGTAAAGGAGTTTTGCTATTTAGGAAGTAAAATAACTGATGATGGTCGAAGTAGAGAGGATATAAAATGTAGACTGGCAATGGCAAGGAAAGCGTTTCTGAAGAAGAGAAATTTGTTAACATCGAGTATAGATTTAAGTATCAGGAAGTCATTTCTGAAAGTATTTGTATGGAGTGTAGCCATGTATGGAAGTGAAACATGGACGATAAATAGTTTGGACAAGAAGAGAATAGAAGCTTTCGAAATGTGGTGTTAAAGAAGAATGCTGAAGATTAGAGGGGTAGATCACATAACTAATGAGATATTGAATAGGATTGGGGAGAAGAGACGTTTGTGGCACAACTTGACTAAAAGAAGGGTTCGATTGGTAGGACATGTTCTACGGCATCAAGGGATCACCAATTTAGAACTGGAGGGCAGCGTGGAGGGTAAAAATCGTAGAGGGAGACCAAGAGATGAATACACTAAGCAGATTCTGAAGCATGTAGGTTGCAGTAGGTACTGAGAGATGAAGAAGCTTGCACAGGATAGAGTAGCATGGAGAGCTGCATCAAACCAATCTCAGGACTGAAGACCACAACAACTGCAACATATTACTTACAAAGTAAATTGAAAATCACATGCAGTTTTATTTACATTCTGTAACTCTAATTGCAACAACAATGAAACTGAAAAATTTGGATCATTTCACTTTTTTTCTCTAACACCTGCATGCACTGTGCTTTATGAAAATCTCTCCACGAAAAAATGTGTCACATTTCCATGCAGTTTGTTTGCATTTCTTGACAGCTTGCTCTCGTCCAAACTCATTCTTAATTTTTTCGTAGCACACTGTACACCTAAGTCTGGCTGCTCCCATGAAGGTAACGCGGTGGCTTTCGTGATATTTGTGTCAGGGTCATCGATATCTTCTGTATGGAGTAGTCTCAAAGTCACTTCCTCTTTGAATTCTGTGATTGAGATCTTCTTGTTGTTGATGTGTCGGTAAATCACATGAGCATTTACCAGTGCTGACCCTGTCAACAATTGAATTGGAAGCTTCCTGTACCATTTCACATCCCGCCTTAGGCAACGCGAGTAAGACTTAATTTGGTCAGAAAGATCTATAACAGACTTTGATTGATTTTAGTCAATTATCATTGCTGGTTTTTTCTTTGTACCCTTCGTGGTTTGATCTTCTGCTTCTTCTTCTCATGAGCAGTACTCAGCATCAGAGCATCCTTCTTATCTTTCCATTTCAGTACTACTACACCTGTGGTACTTTTCCTTTTCTCTGTGTCCCCCCTTCTTCAGTTTTACCTGTACAACATCTTGTTGATTCAGTTTACTGTTAAATCTTAGAATACGAACTAAATGTGTTGATTGTTCAAGACGCTGGTGTGCTTGATGGACACTTGTATAAAAATTGTCTGTATATAAGATTCTGCCCTCATTTAGTAATCCACTCATAAAGCTCATAACAACAGACGTGGAAAGAGGAATACCAGAATTCGCATTCTTCCCACAGTAAACTTTCATATTCCAGGTGTAGCCACCCTTTAGACAATGTTTGAACAATTTAATTCCGAATTTATGACGCTTATTCTTTACATACTGAATGAAACTTGGTCTTCCTCGAAATGGCACAAGTGTTTCGTCAATACAAACTTCTTTCTCCGGCACAACTGCACTTTGAAATCTTTGCATTAATTTATCAATAAAAGGTTGAATTTTGAATATGCGGTTTCCCGTGGGCACTGGTTCTTATCGGAAAAATGTCGCATATGTAAAAGCAGTGCAAAACAATTGCGTGACATAACATTCTTTACATTGTTGAGATAGAGCATATTTCTTGACCAATAATTTGGAATCCTCGGTTTTCCATAACAAAAATCGTAAAAATTGTTCAATTTTAGTTTTGCTGACATCAGCCCACTTTTTCATTCTTGATTTAACAGTTATTGAATGACTTTCTAAGACTTGTTTTGCTTTCAAATTAGTTTGTTGAGTCATATATTCTAAAATTTCAGCAGTTACTAAATATTTGAAGAAATTATATGGTGTCTTGCTTTTGATAGTTAGTGCATCAGAATACGTGTAAGGAGGATGAGGAGATTAGTGTGTAACGTCCCGTCGACAACGAGGTCATTGGAGACGAAGCGCAAGCTCGGGTAAGGGAAGGATTGGGAACGAAATCGGCCGTGCCCTTTCAAAGGAACCATCCCGGCATTTGCCTGAAGCGATTTAGGGAAATCACGGAAAACCTAAATCAGGATGGCCGGAGACGGGATTGCTAACCACTGCGCCACCTCGCTCGGTATACATGTAAGGTTTTTATATTTTTACCTGTAGTTGGTCACCAGACAATCTCCTTAGAATTTGTTCTAAGTGTCATTTTCATTTACAAAATTTTCTGATATTACAATTGAACCTAAATCAACTGCAGTAGTTATGACACTAACACGGTTAGAGTTACGTTGATGCCTTTTTTTAAAGCTGTGAAGTCTGATTCTTTGACTGAATGTGGACATAAAACTCTTTTTCCTACCTTCACTGATGATTTCGCTTCCGGTCTCCTCTGGTAAAAATTCGTCTGAGCTATCACCATATAAAGACACAGAACCTTCATCACTTATGTCAACAACTACACCTAAAATTGCTGTACATGCCTTTCTTCATCTTCACAACTTCTACAAGACTTTTCTTCTGCTACAATATCACTTTGTTACGGAGCAAACAACACTGAATAAAGACTGTAGCAACAATGCAGGAAATTAATAATGGAACTGCACACAAATAGTCCTGCGGAATGAAAAACTGACAGGAGTACAAACCTAAAATTATTAGCGATATAGCAAATGACAGACCTGATACCTTTACTCTGGGGCCATATGAATCATATGTAACTCACACAACAAATTTAAAAAATGGTACTAAAGTGCCTTATTTTCGCTTTATTTGCACTTAACAAGTTTACTTGGAGAAAACTGAAGCAGGATATTGAAAAAAGTAAATAGGCCCTAGGGGTCGGTAGCCCAACTATAGTATAGCAGTCAATGGGCTAGACTACTAAAAAACCGTCCCCGGCACAGATGAGTTCCTACTGCAGTTGGCAAGAGGTGATGGCAGGTTTCGAGAGCGGCTCAGACCCAATGGGCACAATTTGTCAACAAGGCACTATGCGAGCTGGTGGTGACTACATAATGGCGTGGGCTGTGTTTACATGAAATGGACAGGGTCCTCTGATCCAACTGAACTGATCGTTGACTGGAAATGGTTATGAACCGCTACACGTTGTGCGGTCATAATAACGTCGGAAACCTTTTCACATGAATCGCCTGAGTATAAATGACAGCTCCGCTAGTGTTCTGACATTTCCGCATATACATCTACACAGACATTCAGCAAATCACATTTAAGTGCCTGGCAGAGGGTAGATCAAACCATCTTCGCAATTCTCTATTATTCCAATCTCGTATAGCGCGCAGAATGAATGAACACCTAAATCTTCCCGTACGAGCTGTGATTTCCCTTATTCATCGTGGTGATCGTTCCTCCCTATATAGGTCGGTGTAAACAAAATATTTTCGCATTCGGAGGAGAAAGTTGGTGATTGTAATTAAGTGAGAAGATCCCGTCGCAACGAAAAACGCCTTTCTTTTAATGATTTACAGCCCAAATCCTGTATCATTTCTGTGACACTCTTTCCCATATTTCAAGATAATACAAAACGTGCTGCCTTTCTTTCAACTTTTTCGATGCACTCTGTCAGTCCTATTTGGTAAGGATCCCACACCGCGCAGCAGTATTCTAAAAGAGGACGGACAAGCGTAGGGTAGGCAGTCTCCATAGTAGCTCTGTTACATTTTCTAAGTGTCCTGCCAATAAAACGCAGCCTTTGGTTAGCCTTCGGCACAACATTTGCTATGTGTTCTTTCTAATTTAAGTTGTTCGTAATTGTAATACCTAGGTATTTGGTTGAATTACGCATTTTAGATTACACTGATTTATCGCGTAACCGAAGTTTAACGAGTTCCTTTTAGCACTCATGTGGATCACCTCACACTTTTTGTTATTTAGGGTTAACTGCCACTTTTCGCACCATTCAGATATTTTTTTCTAATTCGTTTTGCAGTTTGTTTTTATCTTCTGATGACTTTATTAGTCGATAAACGACAGCGTCATCTTCAAACAACCGAAGACGGCTGCTCGGATAGTCTCCCCAATCGTTTATATAGATAAGGAACAGCAAAGGGCCTATAACACTACCTTGGGGAACGCCTGAAATCACTTGTGTTTTACTCGTTGACTTTCCGTCAATTACTACGAACTGTTACCGCTCTGAAAGGAAATCGCAAACCCAGTCACATATGGGAGACGATATCTCATAAGCACGCAATTTCACAATGTGCCGCTTGTGTGGTACAGTGTCAAAAGCCTTCCGGAAATCCAGGAAATCGGAATCGATCTGAAATCCCTTGTCAATAGCACTCAGCACTTCATGTGAATATAGAGCTAGTTGTGTTTCACAGGAATGATGTTTTCTAAACGCATGTTGACTGTGTGTCAATAGATCGTTTCCTTCGAGGTAATTCATAATGTTCGAACACAATATAAGTTCTAAAATCCTGCTGCAGGCCGACGTTAACGAAATGGGCCTGTAATTCAGTGGATTACTCTTACTACCTTTCTTGAATATTGGTGTGACCTGTCAAGTTTCCAGTCTTCGGATACGGATCTTTCGTCGAGCGAACGGTTGTATATGATTGTTAAGTATGGAGCTAATGCATCACCATACTCGAAAAGGAAACTAATTGGTATACAGACTGGACCAGAAGACTTGCTTTTATTAAGTGATTTGAGTTGCTTCACAACTCTGACGATATTTACTTCTACGTTACTCTTGTTGGCAGCTATTCTGTATTCGAATTCTTGAACATTTACTTTGTCTTCTTTCGTGAAGGCACTTCGGAAGGCTGTGTTTCCTAACTCTGCTTTGGCTTCACTGTCTTCGGTAGTATCTCCATTGTTATCGCGCAGAGAAGGCACTGATTGTTTCTTGCCGCTAACATACTCCACATACGACCAGAATCTCTTTGGATTTTCTGCCAGGTTTCGAGACAAAGTTTCGTTGTGGAAACTGTTAAAGGCGTCTGGCATTGAACTTCTCGCTAAATTTCGAGCTTCTGTAAAGGATCGCCAATCTTAGGTTTTTTACGTCTGTTTAAATTTGGCATGTTTGTTTCGTTGTTTCTGCAACAGTGTTCTAACCCGTATTGTGTACCATGGAGGATCAGCTCCGTCATTTGTTAGTTTATTGGGTATAAATCTCTCAATTTCTGCCGATACTATTTCTTTGAATCTAAGCCACATCTGGTCTACAGTAATATTATTAATTTGGAATGAGTGGAGATTGTCCCTTAGGAAGGTGTCAAGTGAATTTTTATCTGCTTTTTTGAATAGGTATAATTTTCGCCTATTTTTCGTGGATTTGGGGATCACAATATTCAATCTCGCTACGAGAACTATGTGTTCACTAATCCCTATCTCGGTTTTGATGCTCGTTATTAGCTCAGTATTATTTGCTGCTAATATGTCAAGTGTGTTTTCACAACCGTTTACTATTCGCGTGAGCTCATGAACTAACTGCTCGAAATAATTTTCAGAGAATGTGTTTAGCAAAATTTAGGATGATATTTTATGCGTACCTGCGGAATTAAACATGTATTTTCGCCAACATATCGAGTGTAAATTGAAGTCACCACCAACTACTATCGTATGAGTCGGGTACAGGTTTGAAATCAAACTCAAGTTTTCTTTGAACCTTTCAGCGAATATATCATCTGAATTGGGAGGTCGGTAACAGTATCCAATTATTATTTTATTCCGGTTGCCAACAACAACGTCTGCCGTTATTAACTCACAGGAAGTATCAACTTCAATTTCGCGACAAGTTAAACTACTTCTGACTGCCACAAATGCGCCACCGCCAACCGTGTTTAGCCTATCTTTTCGGAATACCGTTCGATTCTTCGCAAAAATGTCGGCTGAGCTTATATCCGGCTTTAGCCAGCTTTCAGTGCCTATAACGATTTGAGCATCAGTGCTTTCTATTAGCGCTTGGAGCCCTGGTACTTTCCCAACACAGCTACGACAATTTACCATTGTTATACCAATGGTTCCTCTATCTACGTTCTTCTTGTGTTCAGCTTGCACCCTTCGTGAGTGAAGCCCTTCTTGTATTTTTCTGAGACCCTCTAACCTACAAAGCCTCCCAGTCCACGCAACACAGCCCCTGCTACCCGTGTAGCCGCCTCCTGCGTATAGTGGACACCTGACCTATTCAGCGGAACCACAAACCCATCCACCCTTTGGCGCGAGGAATATGCAGCCTACACGGTCGCAGAACCGTCTGAGCGTCTGATTCAGGCCTTCCACTCGGCTCTGTACCAGAGGTCTGCAGTTGGTCCTGTCGACTATGCTGCAAATGGTCAGCTCTGCTTTCAACTTGCAAGCGAGACTGGCAGCCTTTACCACTTCTGTTAGCCGCTCGAAACCAGAGAGAATCCCTTCTGATCCAAAGTGACACACATCATTGGCACCGACGTGAGCAACCACCTGCAGTTGGCTGCACCCTGTGCTCTTCATGGCATCCAGAAGGACCCTTTCCACATCTGGAATTACTCCACCCAGTATGCAAACGGAGTACATATAGGTTTTCTTACCCACCTTGTCAGCCAAGCCTAAGGCCCCCCATAACGCGCCTAACGTTGGATCTCCCAACTACCAACAATCCCACCCTCTGCGATTGCTTGGATCTTGCAGGCTGAGTGGTTTCCTCTGAAACAGGATAGGCTACAGCATCCGGCTCAGCGACAGTGTCAGCCACAGACAACACCTGGAACTTGTTTGTCAGACAAACCTGGGAGGCCTTACGTGCGGCCGCCTGGGAACTCTTTCGGCGCCTGCTTCGCCCCGGGGCGACCTCCCACTCGACCACAGGTGAGGGGGCAGCCTCAGAGCGAGCAGTAACTGGGTTGGCCACCAGTGAGAACCGATGGGAGGACTCTGACGTGCTAGACATCCATTGGATCCCAACGGCAGGCTCACAACAGTGGCGCCCATCCATAGCAGCCTCAAGCTGTGTAACCGAAGCCATCACAGCCTGAATCTGAGAGTGAAGTGTAACCAACTCGGCTCGCATCCGCAGACAACAATCGCAGTCCCTGTCCATACTAAAGACCGTGGAGAACTAAACTATTCAAATAAAAGGACTAACGGCACGTGCTGCGCTACTCTACTGTAGACCCTGACGAAAACGCAGATATTCAAAACACTAACTACCGAAGCACTCAAGTGAAACTAAATAATTTGCCCCTGATTAGGAACTTTTAGTATGTCACAAAATAAGTTTACTTTTTGACGCAAACGGAAACGCGAGAACTGAGGCTATTAAATGTTAAATCTACACTCAGAGACTCAAGAAACTAAACTATTAAAGCACACAGATGATACAATAAAATTCGCTCCTGGTTAGGAACTCGTAAATGACACAAAAGCGTTTACTTCCCCGTTGCTGCGTCTGTCTCTGTCGGCTGACTCACCCTGTGTAAGCGATACTACCGCCATGTGAGTATTCGCGTACATCTGTCCCACGACTTTTGGCACCGCAGTGTATATTCGTGACATGGATATTACTTTTAGTTTCAGATAAATATAATAATATTTTTGTAATGGAGCCGCACGGGAAATAAATACATATTTTTGTCCAACCAGGCGAATCTCCAATGACCTCATTGTCGGTAGGAAGTCTGTACAGGGTGTTTCAAAAATAACTTTACAACTCTAAAAAGTCATATAAATTTATTGAAAAAAAATATAGAGCTGGGTTTAGTATTATTCTGTAATGAAACACGTCAAGGTTTTTTTTTTACCTTAAACTAAAGATGTATGTGACTTCCGTTGATTATCCTGCCGCCGGCCAGAGTTCCTGAGCGGTTCAGTCTGGAACCGCGCGACCGCTACGGTCGCAGGTTCGAATCCTGCCTCGGGCATGGATGTGTGTGTCATTTTTAGGTTAGTTAGACTGAAGTAGTTCTAAGTTCTAGGGGTCTGATGACCTCAGATGTTGAGTCCCAGTGTGCTCAGAGCCATTTGAACCATTTTTTGTGTATCCTGCACACTTTCCATAGGAAGTCAATTTCTTCCCAAACTCGCTGTAGCATTGCAGGTGTAACTTGCTCAGTGGTGGCGTAAATTCTTGCTTTAAGTTCAGGTAGAGAAGCCGACACGGGAAGCACAAACATGATGTCCTTGACGAATCCCCATGAGAAAAATCGAGTGTTATCAGGTCTGGAGAATGTGGCGACAACACAATTGGCGCAACACGGCCAATCCATTGACCTGGAAGGTGGTCACTGAGAAAATCTCGGACGTCAGTCAGGTAGTGGGATGGTGCATCAGGTTGCATGAATTCAACATTTCGTTCTTGGTCATCCTCATCCATCTGTGCTATCAACATTGTTGTAACATATCTAGGTACACTATCCCGTTGGTAGTTCTCTCACGGAAAAAAGGGACAATACACTTTGTTCTTGCTCAATGCACACAAAACATTCAGTTTAGGGCTATCACGAACATGGTGCAATGATTGATGTGAATTTTCACTGTCCCAAATACTACAGTTATGTGTGTTAACCTTGCCACTTAAGTGAAAGGTCGACTCGTCATAAAAGATGATGTCCAAGAAATGTTCGTCCCCATGTAATCTATTTAACATATCGTCACTGAAGGGTTGGAGCAATTTTATCAGTGTCTTTTATTACTTGTGCGATCGTCAATGCGTACGGTTTCATCTTCTGACGGTGTCTCAACACACTCCAAACAGTCGCTTGTGGGATTTATAATTCGCCGGATGCACGCCAGATAGATTTCGTATTGCTGTTGACAAAACTTTGTCTCACTCGCTCAACTACATCGTCACATGTGTTTGGATGACCTGATGATTTCCCATGTCTTGCCGAGCACCCTGTTTCTGCATAACATTTCTGCCACTCATACATTGTATCCCCAGTATGAGGATCTTTACCGTACTTGGTACGGAAATTACGCTGAACTGTTGTCACGGACATCGATTCATCAAACCAAAACACAGAGCGATTACGCTCGGGTTCAGTGAAAGCAGGTATCTTTAACTCAACTCCCGCTGGCGCTCCTTATGGTGCGATTATGAACTAGAAAACTTCTCGAGACAAAACTTGATGTATTTCCCTACAAATTGACACTACAATCACTTCTGTAGGTACTATGAAATAATTTATATGAATTTTCAAAGTTGTAAAGTCCTTTTTGAAACACCCTGTATTTAAGAGACGAAGCAGAATCTCGAACCGTCCATGAACGGGACTAAAAATACCCCGTGGCCTGATACTAGCAACTCTCATGACGTAATCTTGTTTCATGGATATCAAAGAAAACCCAAACAAGAATTCCTACTTCGCTCCTACTGAATGTGACTTACGCAATTTTTTGGACCACCTCTGTCTGCACTTGTGGCCGGGTCATGGTTTCAAACTGTCCCGAGCGAACCTGGCATGGATACGGAGCTTGACCGTAAATGCAACGACTCAAAGAGAAGGTATCTTCTGCAATAATTTGTCGCTGAGGCGTTCTTTAAACAGTGGCCCTGTGACATGTCTCCGGGCTTCCAGACGGATATTACCGTCCTTTGGTGTTCTGTCCAGACAGAAATTTCACTCCCCACACCCCGCACCGTCTCTCTCTCTCTCTCTTTCTCTCTCTCTCTCTCTCTCTCTCTCTCTCTCTCTCGTGTTCTCCCTTCGCTCGCCCTCCTGCTTTGTGCCCGCTGCCCTGCAGCCAGACAGACAGCAGTTCCCGTCGAAGAGCGCTGCGGCGAGACCTCTGTTTTTCTCTGCTTTTTATTCGAAAGCTTTGAATTTTTATGACGTCGATGTAACTCCAACGATTTTCTTCCTTTCACAGCCAAGGTGCGTACGACCCATTTCAGCAAGCGCGGAAGCGAAAAAAGAATGAGTCAATGAATTGTGATACTCTGGAAAAAAAGACACTAATAAACATACTTCTGGTATTGTACCGCGGTTTTAAGTTTTCATCTTTGCAGCGAAAATATACACTATGAAAAATCGCTGTAGGCAAGACAAAATTATTATTTCCCCGCAACTCTGATTTTATACATAATATTCTGCTTTCAGAGGACAAAAGCGTTTAAGGTTTTTTTTTCTGGAAAGCTGTGAACAAGCAACGGTTTTTCATTAGAGAAAACTAAGCTTGAAAGTTCATACTGAGTGAAAACTTTTTTGACTCCATTATACTCAGACGGAAGACCTTCGTGGCGCTCACACTGAAAAAATACAGAATATTGAATTTCATTGTAGCTTGGTAGTCCTCGACTAAACAGTCTCGGTAATTAAATATTGTCTCCGGTATTTTTCCGTCATTCGTTCGTATGAACAAATACTGATGAACTGTGGGAAATTCACACTAGAGTATAAAGCGAAGTTATTTCTAAAATTTATGTAATTCGAAACAATCTCTGATCCTAAAGTTTTTCCTTAAATTATTACTGCGTTTGATCTAACAGAGCACTACCAGAACGCTTGTAATATAAACCGTTTAGCAGAACTTAAATAAAAGGTTTGAATCCAGTCTAGGCACCATCAAGAAATGTAAAATCACAGTAAAGCTGTGATAAATGTAAGTGGCAACCCAAATATTGGTGAGAATTATGTAGAGAACTAGATTAAAGTACAAGCTTTCATATAGAAATAAAATTGCTAAGAAAAATCTAGTTGTTTTATTTTTGTTTCAAATGAATTCTTTCTTAAAAAACACGCCTCGTATGAAAAGCAGCATTGATCATAGATTAAAGTAATGTGCTATTTTCCAGTAGGTGGTATGTTAAGGATTCCGAGTTTTTATGGTGAAATCATTTTTATAATAATTACCTACCATTCGATTAATGATATATTTAATAACACTTTTATAAAGAAACTTCCAAATAAAGCTTTCTAAAATGACGCAATATATACACCATCATGCAACAGAAGAAATATATGGAATTAAATTTTTAATAATAATCTACACGTCACATATTTTAAGTATAAGACCAATAATTATAAAACTGTGACCTTTTTATCGTAAGCACGTGGAGCATAGTTTCATCCTGTTGTCTTTAACTTGAATTTATCGACGATTTTCATTTCAATTTCCCATGTTTTCCAGACCTAAGTTCTTTTTCACTATTAACATTAATACACCGAAAACATCCAGCGGGTAACTGTAATACGCCAATGTAAATATGAACAAAATTTTGGAAACTGGTATTGGCGAGCAACAATAACAAGTACTAAAATGTCTTGAATATACCATGGGCAGGCATTCCAAAATATCGCATCCCAAGTATTGCGATCTATATACGAGCTGTTCCACGAAAAGAAAGACAGAATTTAATAATGAAACATATAAAGGATACCTTCCTGCGCTAAGCACTGGTATAAAGAATAAAATATATGTTTTTTGTATAACCGTTCATTGTTCACTTCCTTCCGAGTTACATAAATGCGTTATTACTATTTAATCCGTGGAGTTACCAATATTTTACCCATACTTGCCCTCGCATGAACCATGAACCTTGCCGTTGGTGGGGAGGCTTGCGTGCCTCAGCGATACAGATGGCCGTACCGTAGGTGCAACCACAACGGAGGGGTATCTCTTGAGAGGTTGCTGAAGAGGGGCAGCAGCCTTTTCAGTAGTTGCAGGGGCAACAATCTGGATGACTGACTGATCTGGCCTCGCAACATTAACCAAAACGGCCTTGCTGTGCTGGTACTGCGAACGGCTGAAAGCAAGAGGAAACTACAGCCGTAATTTTTCCCGAAGACATGCAGCTTTACTGTATGATTAAATGATGATGGCGTCCTCTTGGGTAAAATATTCCGAAGGTAAAATAGTCCCCCATTCGGATCTCCGGGCGGGGACTACACAGGCGGACGTCGTTATCAGGAGAAAGAAAACTGGCGTTCTACGGATCGGAGCGTGGAATGTCAGATCCCTTAATCGGGCAGGTAGGTTAGAAAATTTAAAAAGGGAAATGGATAGGTTAAAGTTAGATATAGTGGGAATTAATGAAGTTCGGTGGCAGGAGGAACAAGACTTTTGGTCAGGTGAATACAGGGTTATAAATACAAAATCAAATAGGGGTAATGCAGGAGTAGGTTTCATAATGAATAAAAAAATAGGAGTGCGGGTAAGCTACTACAAACAGCATAGTGAACGCATTATTGTAGGCAAGATAGACACAAAGCCCATGCCTACTACAGTAGTACAAGTTTATATGCCAACTAGCTCTGCAGATGATGAAGAAATTGAAGAAATGTACGATGAGATAAAAGAAATTATTCAGGTAGTGAAGGGAGACGAAAATTTAAGTCATGGGTGACTGGAATTCGTCAGTAGGAAAAGGGAGAGAAGGAAACATAGTAGGTGATTATGGATTGGGGCTAAGAAATGAAAGAGGAAGCCGTCTGGTAGAATTTTGCACAGAGCATAAGTTAACCATAGGTAACACTTGGTTCAAGAATCATAAAAGAAGGTTGTATACAAGGAAGAATCCTGGAGATACTAAAAGGTATCAGATAGATTACATAATGGTAAGACAGATATTTAGGAATCAGGTTTTAAATTGTAGGACATTTCCAGGGGCAGATGTGGACTCTGACCACAATCTATTAGTTATGACCTGTAGGTTAAAACTGAAGAAACTGCAAAAAGGTGGGAACTTAAGGACATGGGATCTGGATAAGCTGAAAGAACCAGAGATCGTACAGAGTTTCAAGGAGAGCATAAGGGAACAATTGACAGAAATGGGGGAAAGAAACACAGTAGAAGAAGGATGGGTAGCACTGGGGGATGAAGTAGTGAAGGCAGCAGAGGATAAAGTGGGTAAAAAGACGAGGGCTGCTAGAAATCCTTGGGTAACAGAAGAAATATTGAATTTAATTGATGAAAGGAGAAAATATAAAAATGCAGTAAATGACGCAGGCAAAAAGGAATACAAAAGTCTCAAAAATGAGATTGACAGAAAGTGCCAAATGGCTAAGCAGGAATGGCTAGAGGACAAATGTAAGGATGTAGAGGCTTATCTCACTAGGGGTAAGATAGATACTACCTACAGGAAAATTAAAGAGACCTTTGGAGAGAAGAGAACCACTTGTATGAATATCAAGTGCTCAGATGTAAACCTAGTTCTAAGCAAAGAAGGGAAGGCGGAAAGGTGGAAGGAGTATATAGACGGTCTATACAAGGGCGACGTACTTGAGGACAATATTATGGAAATGGAAGAGGATGTAGATGAAGACGAAATGGGAGATACGATACTGCGTGAAGAGTTTGTCAGAGCACTGAAAGACCTGAGTCGAAACAAGGCCCCGGGAGTAGACAACATTCTGTTAGAACTATTGACGGCGTTGGGAGAGCCAGTCATGACAAAACTCTACCATCTGGTGAGCAAGATGTACGAGACAGGCAAAATACCCTCAGACTTCAAGAAGAATATAATAATTGCAATCCCAAAGAAAGTAGGTGTTGACAGATTTGAAAATTACCGAACTATCAGTTTAATATGTCACGGCCGCAAAATTCTAACTCGAATTCTTTCGAGACTAATGGAAAAATTAGTAGAAGCCGACCTCGGGGAAGATCAGTTTGGATTCCATAGAAATATTGGAACACGTGAGGCAGTACTGACCCTACGACGTATCTTTGAAGCTAGATTAATGAAAGGCAAACCTACGCTTCTTGCGTTTGTTGTCTTAGAGAAAGCTTTTGACAATGTTGACTGGAATACTCTCCTTCAGTTTCTGAAGGTGTCAGGGGTAAAATACAGGAAACGAAAGGCTATTTACGATTTCTACAGAAACCAAATGGCAGTTATAAGAGTCGAGGGGCATGAAAGGGAAGCAGTGGTTGGGAAGGGAGTGAGACAGGGTTGTAGCCTCTTCCCGATGTTATTCAATCTGTATATTGAGCAAGCAGTGAAGGAAACTAAAGAAAAATTCGGGGTAGGTATTAAAATCCATGGAGAAGAAATAAAAACATTGAGGTTCGCCGATGACAATGTGATTCTGTCAGAGACAGCGAAGGAGTTGGAAGAGTTGTTGAACGGAATGGATAGCATCTTGAAAGGAGGATATAAGATGAACATCCACAAAAGCAAAACGAGGATAATGGAATGTAGTCGAATTAAGTCGGGAGATGCTGAGGGAATTAAGCTAGGAAATGAGACACTTAAAGTAGTAAAGGAGTTTTGCTATTTAGGAAGTAAAATAACTGATGATGGTCGAAGTAGAGAGGATATAAAATGTAGACTGGCAATGGCAAGGAAAGCGTTTCTGAAGAAGAGAAATTTGTTAACATCGAGTATAGATTTAAGTATCAGGAAGTCATTTCTGAAAGTATTTGTATGGAGTGTAGCCATGTATGGAAGTGAAACATGGACGATAAATAGTTTGGACAAGAAGAGAATAGAAGCTTTCTAAATGTGGTGTTACAGAAGAATGCTGAAGATTAGATGGGTAGATCACATAACTAACGAGATATTGAATAGGGTTGGGGAGAAGAGACGTTTGTGGCACAACTTAAAAGAAGGGATCGATTGGTAGGACATGTTCTAAGGCATCAAGGGATCACCAATTTAGAATTTGTGGGCAGCGTGGAGGGTAAATATCGTAGAGGGAGACCAAGAGATGAATACACTAAGCAGATTCTGAAGCATGTAGGTTGCAGTAGGTACTGGGAGATGAAGCAGCTTGCACAGGATAGAGTGGCACGGAGAGCTGCATCAAACCAGTCTCAGGACTGAAGACAACAACAACAACAACCCATACTCGATACTATATTTGTTATCTAAATTACGAAAATTAGCATATTGTTTCTTACACACTTTTCTCAAAATTGTATAATATTTACAGTAATTCTTTATAAATCCATCCTTGTTATGTATTGAAGTGATGAGCGAATATAATACTGTTTTAGAAGTTTTTGTTGGGTGATACACCCGAAAAAATACAGGCACATGCAACGCAATTACGCGTTTCTCTTACTCATACTGTGTATCAGTTTTCTTCTTTCTTGCCTTGCACACTATACAATTTCTGGAGGGAATTTTCAGATGAGATTGGGTAGGTAAACATAAGAAAACTTGAAAACGATTACTTACAACTCGCAAAATATCGAAATAAATCGATTTCTCAGATTTCCAATGGTATATCACTTGTCATGCCATCTGTTGTCAGAGAAGAAGAAACACTAATAAGAAGCTGTAGCTGCTTGGCCAGTTTCACAGCCGGCATGGTAACAACAGACTTGAAACCTGCGGCCGTGCCAAAGGATTAAAGACCAAATACCACTCCCCTGAACGTTTGGAAGGAATCAGAAGATATATACCATCTTCAACACTATACGCTACTCTTTGATGCATCCCACATTTCCCTTTATTCTGTTTTAAACAACGACATTCCTTCCATGCTCTAGATCGCAGAATTAAAGTATGATGGAATGTCATCTAAAATAGGTTTCACATATAGTCACATATAGTCATCCACGTACAATACTAACAGCAGTGGGTATACATCGTGCAACACCCAGCCATACCTGTCGTATCCGAATAGGTTTGAAAAAGCAAGCATATGTTAACAATATTACGCAGTGAGAACACTCCATGTAGCTAACTGAAGTCTTCGGCCACCATTGCTGACGATTTTTATTAATAATCGAACCAAGAACTATTCGATTACTGATCAAAGACGTTACCCCTAGACCACGGGTACATCCCTAAATACTGAATACAGTAAATAAATGAAACTGAGCCTTATCAAGGTTTCATGACAGCCTTCTGAAGCTCGGAAAAGACTCCCACATCAAGACATGAGCACACTTATGCCAGGGCTATTCGGAAAGTAAGGAACGATAGGTCGCGCAGTGGAAACCACAGTGAAAATCAAAACTTTTTTATTTGTAATAGTTAGCTACAACTTCCAGCTACATTCTCCATAGTTGCCGATCCGAATTAGACCTTTGTCGTAGGTACCATCTTTCTAATACTCTCGTTATAGAAGGTAGCCAGTGCTTTCCGCCAATTCTCTACGCTGGCCTACAGCTCGTTGTCTGTGGCAAAATGTTGTATTCATAGCAAGCGGTTCATGTGAGCAGAGATCAAACCCAGAGGGAGACAATTACGGGCTGTATTGTGGGTAATAAAACATTTCCAATTGAAAACGATGCAGGAGCATCTCTATTTCCCCTGCAGAATGCGGCTGAGAATCGTCTTGGAGAAGAAAACACACGACAGTCATGTAATGTTGGCTGCATAGCTTTAGGAGAAATTTCTCACCAGGCCCTCGTTCTTGGCGGGAGACACTATTGTTCTAGATATCTTTATGTACTGCCTGTGTGCTCAGAAGTAAAAAGAACGACGTAACGCGATCGACGGGCATACTAGAGACACTGTCCAACACACCCATGGAAAATTTCATTGGACTTGCACTGTGGTTTCCATTTCGAGACCGATCGTTCCTTACTTTCCGAATAACGCTCGTAATTTTATTTGCATGTGAACATTATTACCAGTTTTTAAATTGATTTGGTCTACTAAGGAGCCCATAAAATAACTTACTTATTCTTTCTTGTATCAATCATTTCCTTCCACTATTTTTTTTATTTTTTCCCTAAGTTTTTCTATTCTTTCTTCTGTCCATATTGCATCTTCTTTCTCTTTATTTCATCTAGGAAGACATAAAAATCTTTTCTTGGCTCTGAACTTTTCCCTTTCTCCTATTTCTCCTCCGTTATTTCAATTTCCCACAAGTTTGCTTTAACTTCTTTGATCCACGTCACTGATATTTTCACGTTTCTGTCAAAAATGTAAAAATTCTATTTGTTACTCTTTTTTATCGGACCTTTTTAAGTGTCTGTAAAAATAATTCTTCTTTACCTCACTGTGCTTAATATTCGCTTTATTTTTTCATAGCGTTTCTTATTCCTTCTTGATGTAGATGTAGATGTAGATGTAGATATCCATCTCCCTATTGTCGTATTTTGGTCCCAAGATTTTATTGATTATTTTCCTTTCCTTGTTTTCTATATTATCTGTTTGTCTGTATGTAAAGAAAGAAATTAAAGGTACTCTGGTCTAATGACGGTGTTGTAGTGCCGGTATGTTGCTTTTACGGAAATGGCTTTCTTGTTATACAGGTTTTTTATTAATTGAAAAGCAGTTTCCGTTTTACTCGCTCTTTCTAAGTTAGTTTATTTATCCAAAGCATTTGGTTGTATTTTTTCACCTACGTATTTAAATTCTGCAGCTCTTTTTATACTACCGCAATCAGTTTCCATTTATTGCGATGCCTAGTTCGCATATTTTATGCATCTATTATATACCGGTACTTTGTTTCTTCGAAAGACATACAAGGGCCTGCTTTTGAATCAGTCTCTTTTAGGAGATTTAGCTGAATTGTTGCAGCGTCTATAGATTCAGATAAGAAGAAAATATCGTCTGCTAAAGCAATTCTCAGATTATACCCTTTTCTCGAAATTGTGATTTTTTAAATTCCTTCTTTGTCTGTTCTTTTCCTCCATTCCCTGAGTACATGTGTAACCTAGAGCGAAACAATCATACGGAGTATTTTCGATTTGTTCGGGAATATTTGATTAATAGAAAACAGTTTGCTGATGATGTGTACTTGGTAGCATCGTCGTTGGGCGGTCACAAACAACTGCATACACACAGACACAATTTCCATATTGTGTAATGAATGGTAGCTCTCTTGGAATACGCATACATGTAAAATAATGCCTACAACGTAGAGAGAAATAATGTAGTAACTGATTGCAAGATCTTCTTGAATATGTCATTTGGTGTAAGTATTTACTAGTGATACTAAGAAGCGGTATGAAATGGGACAATCACGTAGAATAAGTATAAAGAAAGATGCTTGGAAGACAGACTAGTTGGACAGTTTCTGGAAAAGTGCGATGGGTACGTAAAGACGATAGTCCAACCAATTCCTTAATACCGTTACATTGACTGGTGACCGCATCTGGTAAGCATGACAAGACATAGAACAAATTTAGAGACGCGCTGCTGGGATCGTGAAAGGGCCCTATTGTCCACACGAAAGTGTAAGATAAATGTAAATCCTTGAAAGAAACACGATGTAGTCCTCGTGAAACTATGTTGAGTGGTTTTCTACAAACCTATCCTCGAAGAAGACCATTATGTTGCAGTCACCGAATATCTCACATAGGGATCAGGTAAAAAAAGAGAGAGTAAGGTGCGTACGGAGGAAAATATACAGACTTTTTGAACTGTAAATCATGAAAAATATTTTGAGGTTGTAAACTGTAGTGACTAAAACTTGGGGTTCGTTCAGGTAGCGTATTGGAAATACACTACCTGACAAAGAAAGGCGAAACACCCAGAAGGAGAGGATAAATGAAATGAGACCTCGGTTTGAGAGCCTGTATAATGTTATTTCAGTGATTATACAACCGAGTCAGATTTGTAATGAACGTGGCAGTATGGTGTTGAACCCTGTCTGGCCTGCATTCATGCACTGATTCCTTTTGGAAGGATATCATAAAGACTCTGAATCTTCTCTTGGTACACGTTGTCCCAGACCTGTTGTAATAACTGGGAACTGATATCATGGATACTGGTATTGGGAGGGACTTCAGGTCAGAGCTGGTCACACACATGTTCTATGAGTGATCGAAGTGGGGATTTCGCAGGGCATGGGAGTACCTCAACATCTTGCAGATAGCTCGTAGAGATACATGTTAACTGTAAGGGAGCATTGCGCTGTTGAAAAGTAGCACCCAGATTCTCTCGGCTAAGAGGTAAAACGTTAGGACAAATGATATCCATGACTACAGTCAGAGTTGCCTCAAACATTACTAGCTATGGCTGACGTCAAGAGTCACATCACGTGACGCCATTCATCAGTAACCTTTCCTTCCCAGCCACCGCACCACTCCCAGCACAGATGACGAATGGCAGCTGGCTCTAAATGTTGAAAAATCTGAGTTAATGAGAATGAGTGGGAAGAACAAACTTGTAGTCTTCGGATACAGTATTGCTAGTGTCCTGCCTGACACAGTCAAGTCGTTCAAGTATCTGGGCGTAATTAGGGCTCGAAGGGAGGCATATAGATAGTCGTTTTTCCCTCGTTCTGTTTTGAGTGTAACAGCAAGGGAAATGACTGGCAGTGTGTACCCCCGGCCACGCACCGTACGGTGGCCTGCGGAGTATCTATGTAGTTGTGGAAGTAGATTTGTGTTGTCTTGTTAACAGCATCCTAGTCCGAGGCTGTTAGTCTGCGACAAGATGTGCATGATGGCTAAGAATATTGCAGGGAGCTCGAAAGTTGTTCTCGAATGGCTGGTGGGGATATGAAAGGGTTACGATATTCTTTTGTGTACAATATGGCCGTCATTTCTTCTGGTGGTCGGACTCAGTCGATCGGAACCTTGATGACGAGTAGACGTAGCCTCACATTCCCATGCAGTTCATCAACAGGACATTGTCACATCCTAATGCTCCCAGATCTGAACATTGAGCGATTCAACCACCTGGCCAAACGGAGACACCACAGAGGCCCCTTTCAAATCATGTCCCTCACAGTTATCAATTAATATCTGATGCTCTTCGGCCGGCCAGAGTGGCCGAGCGGTTCTAGGCGCTTCAGTCTGGAACCGCGCGACCGCTACGATCGCAGTTTCGAATCCTGCCTCGTGCATGGATGTGTGTGATGTCCTTAGGTTAGTGAGGTTTAAGTAGTTCTAAGTTCTAGGGTATTGATGACCTCAGCTGTTAAGTCCCATAGTGCTCAGAGTCATTTGAACCATTTGACGCTCTTCACGCCCTTTATATATCCTATCGGGCCTGGTAACAACAATAAACACTAACAACGCTAACGCTCTCTAGCGGCCGTTCTACTGTTACAGAGAACTGCAGCTCTAATCATTGACCTATGCGACGAAGTCGTCTATATTACACTGACAGATCTTCCGGGCCAGTCAGCGTATATTGGCCGCATTATGCATCAAGTACAACTTTCATATACAGGTACAGAGGTATGTAGATGCTTTCAACGCTGTAAATAACACTAACGTTTCTCCACCAGCGACGAGACATAACCTCCCTGCTACAGCGCTGTCTGCCAAATAGGTAATAAATGTGTAGGTTACAAAATGGCTCTGAGCACTATGGGGCTTAACTTCTGAGGTCATCAGTCCCCTAGAACTTAGAACTACTTAAACCTAACTAACCTTAGGACATCACACACATCCGTGCCCGAGGCAGGATTCGAACCTGCGACCGTAGCGATCGCGCGGTTCCAGACTGTAGCGCCTAGAACCGCTCGGCCATCTCGACCGGCTGTATAGGTTACAAATAAATTCAACGATGACACGACGTAAGATTGTCGTATTCCATCTGATTATGACGCCATGACCATCTAAACTCGTAGTGGTATTTAAAATGAAAACAGAAGTGACAGAAGAACTGTACCAATAATCTTTTAAAAACATTTTTCTCTTGGTCGTACATGAGTGGTATAGAAAAGAAAGTTGATAATGTTAGTATAAAGCATCCACCGGCAAGTGCTGTACATTAGCTTGAGACGTATTTGTGTGGATGTAGATGCAGAACTGCATGTGTACTATTAAGGCAAATATTGCATACGGAACTCAGTGGTGGCTCGTAACCACATTCTCAGTTATTTTGCAAATGCCTTGTTTGCTATCCCGTTTTACTGGAACCTTAGAGCTTTTATTATGGTATACTTTCAACCATATATTAGTAATGATTTTAAGAAGCGATACCTCAGGTACGATGAAATCGATAATATTAAAGGAAGTCAATTTTTGAAATTTAAATAGCGGTATCACCAAGCCACCGTAAGCTCCTGTAAAACAAACCTTTCGGGGACAAGTAGTTTCTGTCAAGCAACCGTGTTCAAGTGAGGTGTGTATTATAAAGCCGTCTAAGAAGCAGCAAACGTTAAAGAATTACTGTACATCATTACATTTAGCGAATATTCAAGGATTAACTTTACGTTGTGTTAAAGGAAAGTTTCTACATCCTCCGGCGCCCCCCTTACGACATCCCCCTATACGGCGCGGATTCGCCGGTTGCATAATCAGTAGGCGTGGTCATCGACACGGCTGATAGCGACCACCATCTAAACACGGCACCACTTTGCAGAAAGCCTTTAAACGTCTCCCTTTGCGACGCATAAGTTTGACATTTGGCTCAAAGATGCGAACCACCTTCCACTGTAATGAGGCAAAAGCTTGTCGCCTTGCGGGGTCATCCTCCGGCTCGGCGGCAATTAAGACAGCAGCTGTCGACACTTGCGAAAAAAAGGCACAGAGCTCAGAAATTCATTCGAAGTATGAAGTGAGTACAACCGAACAGTACAGTGGACCTCCAGGAAGCTATCTCGGAATACAACGTGGCGGACATGGACTTGTAAGATCAACAGTCAGGTCTTGGATTGCACTGTCAGGTTGCGGATTTAGTTATTGGAAGCTACGTGTTCTAAGAAGTTATTTGTGTTCAGTTACACCAAAGTTCTACGTTCCATTTGAGCGTTCTGTTACATAGAGTTATGGTACTTTGATTATTTATTCGTGTAGTTATCATTGGCACTATACTAGCCCAGTCGTGGTGAGATGAAGTGGTACTGGACGGACAGACAAGTCTGTGATTGTCTGTGGAGGAATGACAGCCATGGTAATGATGATGGACGCAGCGGTCTGGAACGAAACCTACGTTCTAACACATCCGAAACGTGTTTCATCGGTTTCGGGTCTGGAGTCTGGGTAGGTTATTTCGTTTAAGGAATGTTATTGACCACAAATCATTGCCTTACGATTGCTGCTGTATGAGAGGGTGCATCGTCATGCTGAAACAGTTAGCGTCACCGAAATGTTGCTCTACTGTACACAGTACAAAAAAACTATCTTAAGCGCGATAAGGAGAACTAACCCTGATAGTGAAAAATACCCCCCCCCCCCCTAAGGTACTTGACTATTGGGACTTAACGTGATGCAGGCAACTTTCTCCAGGCACTAGCCAAACCTAAACCCTTCTTTCGGACAGTCACAGGGTATATCGTGATTCATTGCTGCAAATCCATTATTTAGAGTAGCCCAGTGTCCAGAGGCGTATCTCTTTAGCCTGCCTCGAGCACTGTCTACTGATATGTGCAGAGTAGGAGTAGCTGCTCGATCATTGTCCCACAGTCTTGTTAAGATACTACGCACAATCGTTGTGCTCGATAGGCTGCTGACAGTACTATGTAAACCACAGTGATTCATTCCCCTAATTTTAAGTGATGTTTAACAGCCACACTCTACAGTGTTTCACGGTTCGTCCCCATCAATACAAGAGATATTCTTGGTCTTGGCTTAGCTGAGATCGTTCCTTCACATTTCCGCTTCACTCTTCACAGACACATTACCAAGTCATCTTAATCAGCTTTAGAGGTGTCGAAATGTCCATGATGGATTTGTTACTCAGGTGACGTCCATGACCAGTTCTTGTTGGAAGTCAGTGAGCTCTGCTGACAGACCCGTTCTGCTGCTATTGCTTCTACACTGACAACACAATACTCCCCACGCCCTTTTATACTGACGGGTCCTCCTATTGTGACATCTAGAGGTCAAATGCTTTTGATCAAATAATATAATTAAACTCATTATAGATGTACAACTATCTAATATACTTTTCGCTTCCACATGCATCCATTATCTTTCACATCTTTCCGTTAGACACTAAGCGCTCAAATCAACAGTCCGCTGACACACTGGAAACAGTATAGTGCCTTGGCACAGTTTCAGGCTTCCGTTTCCAGTGAGCTCTTTATTACGAGTGTAATAGACTGTATTTCGTTACTCTGTTTTTAAAAGATGGCTTCCCCTTTCATGTGCTACAGTCTTTTTCTGAAATTTCAGAAACTACTGCGAAAAATCAAGGTTTATCTAAACATAAAAACGTATTGTAAGTTACTACAGGGCCATGTGTCTAGGAAAAAATATTATACTGAAATTTAAAAGCAGTGCAATCGGTAAAATTTTGTCAGTACTATATTTGGTTGTATATATGTTACATTATCACTGTACCACACAACAAAAAACAGTAAATGAAACCAAATTAAACACAATCATTATCAAAATCTCGCTACCAGTTAAATATATTTTGGTATTCAATCTATTGGAAGCTAACACAAATTTTCATTTCAAGAGATATAAAATTACTAAGAGATTAATGAAACTCGTTTAATTTGCAAATATCCCATATTGCATGGTGAGAGATTTTCTTCGACGTACCAGACTATGCACGTCTGCTAACGTACTGCTTTACAGTCCACAACTTATTCAACTTGTTTCAAAAAATGTAGAATTCTGCTTGCAATAATATTATGTAACTGAAGAATTAGCAGTATCCTCCAAGTAGCATTAATGTATTATACAGCACTTAAATTTGTAGACCGTTAAATATTTACAAATGCTGCGCTAAACACAACCAGGTCACTAGCAACAACAAAAACTGTCGACTATGGTGGAAAATGTTTATGACGGACTCTAGAGCGCATGTCTTCACGTGATTCTAAAATCAGTCACTAGACTGAACTACCGACCAAAAAACACCAAGTATTCCTAGGTACACTGTCCTCTAGGTACAATACCCTCCCGTACTATTTGTTGTAGATTTTTGTTGAAATGTAGATGATCTATAAATTGTCGCTTAACCGAAACTTGTTGTTTGTGAATAAACACTCACTGTACCATGATGCCGTTCTTTTAATACACGGATGCTGTGCAGTTCAGTTTACGGAAAACAATTTTTGGAAACCTAAACGACTGAAGCACCCGATACTCACAAGTGAAGGCCATGACTTTCGGATAATGAATTTATTTCAAACTTTGTGCACTTTCAGTAATGTATTAGGACAACATAATGTACAAGTAGTAAGGCGTACTGCTTAGGCAGTTTCGAGGAAATCGCAGGAGCAGGTTCAAGCACTGCGACTCTGGTGACGAGACGGCGGCGATCAAGTGGTTGGCGTTCAAGCTCCATAATCGCCGGATTACTAGATCGATTCCCCCTCGATTCTTGGCTCGTTTCTTAAATGTATACTTCTTCAACAGTGGTCACATTATTTCATGTATATCAAATATGTTTTTTTTTCAGCACTGGTCATATTGTTTCATGTAAACGAAAAATGGTGCAAATGGCTCTGAGCACTATGGGACTTAACTTCTGAGGTCAACAGTCCCCTAGAACTTAGAACTACTTAAACCTAACTAACCTAAGGCCATCACACACATCCATGCCCGAGGCAGGATTCGAAGCTGCGACCGTAGTGGTCGCGCTGTTTCAGACTGTAGCACCTAGAACCGCTCGGCCACCCCGGCCGGCACATGTATACGACATCTGACAGGTAATATAATGCAGAAACACGTGTATTTGCAAGAAGTTTTATACTGTACGCTGTGAAAGAGATTTTCGGAAAATTCTAACGTTTAGTATTCGTTTTTAGTACATTAGCAATGTCTCACCGCTAAGCAAGTCAACTGCCGAATGAGGCCTGTCTCTGTGTCTGCAGGTCTAAGCGTCCAGATACAAAGCAGTTCCGCTCACCTAAGTTCATTGCGGGTATAAGCGACTTCGTAATTCTCATCAGGCATGCATGTTCGGGAAAACTTTACGCGTTTGGTAGTTTGCTTGTCGATAGTTAAAAAAATATAATATTTGTTGTACTAACTAAAACTAGTAAGGAGCCGAATAACATGGAAATTCAAAAAACGTTCACCTAATTACGCGTTTTTTTCGTTATATTACGCTTGGAATGTCACATACAGAGTGAATATGAATAAAATCGACAAACTTCAGGGACGGACACCTGACTGAAAATGGAGGAAAAAAGGTCCAAGGAACATGTATCCGGTTCAAAATAAATGGTTCAAATGGTTCTGAGCTCTATGGGACTTAACATCTAAGATCATGTCCCCTAGCATTAGAACTCCTTAAACCTAACTAACCTAAGGACATCACATAACTAAACTAGGCACTCATCTTTTCGTGCTTCCCACGCTGGTCTCGTTGTAAAATCATGGCTCAATCGTCGAAAATCTCGAATGCAAAGAGGCCTAGGTTTTATTATGCGATATTCAAAAGTTTTGTAGATGCACTTCACAAACCATTCTTACAGATTAAACCTTTGAAAGTTAGCACAATGGTGATGTGAAAAATAATCAGCACTCCGAATTTAAGTTACACTTCCTTTATATTGCTTTTGTTGCAATATCACGTAACACACAAAACATCACTTCACAATGCAAAACATACTTGAAAACATCTTCCTCACTGTTAAAGTTCACATTTTATAAACTGACTACAATACGTGTCTTTCCAACATGACGTCCAAGACTTGACCTTCTCAAGATCCGACTCTAACTAACTACTAATCGCTTACGAGCCCAAAAATCAGAGTTACAAGTAGGTCAAAGATCATAGTGACAAAAGAAAGAATACACATAAGAATAATATCATTGCAATATAAACATATCGATGTATCATAGTACCTCTACATTAATGAAATCAAATCTGAATGTTATCTCAGAAATATGTTAACTACTTTACAGAAAAACAGTAGAATATTGCTGGTATCGAGAGGTTCAGGTGAGCTGTCGTAATTGTTACGTAATTCAAGTACCATTACAAGCAGCCCGTGCGATATTCTCGAAATTACCTAAGTTGTATGCCTTACTACTTGCGTATTATTTTGTCCTAATGGTGTACTATAAGTGTAAAACGCTAAGTAAATCCGTGATCCGAACGTCGTGGCCTCCCCTTGCCGGTCGCAAGAAAGTCAGGTTTGTATTCGAAGCTGTAGAATTCGCAGGTGAATACAACTCCCGCCAACGACCGCCTTCTCTGTTTCGCAACTCCACTAGAGAGAAGTGCCGTCGCCCCACACCTCGACACGCCCCTCCGTCGCCGCTGAAGCCGCCCCAAACCTCTCTCCTCGCCCTATAGCGGCGAGCGCGCCACAGGGCGACGGCGGCGGCGACGACGACGTCGGCGGCAGAATCGTTTGCAATTTGCCTCACGTCACGAGGACGAGAGGCGACGCGGAATTTATGTGTAATGGCTAACTTCGCGAATCCCCAAGAGCCGACGGCGACGAGCGGCGCGAACCAAGTTGGGCGCCGCAGAGGGAAGGCGAGGTAAGAGAGCAGCGGCGAAAGGTGAGAGGGAGGCCGGCCCCCGCTCGCGCACACGGTGCACGTCGCGGCGGCAGCAGTCGCGCCCTCCCCGCCAGCCGCGGGACATGCGTCTTGATATTAGCTTTGCTATCTGTGAAGTTTTACCCGCGCGCGAGCCGCCTTAATACCGACCGGCGCGTCCCGGGGACGCAATTGCGGAGAAGCCGGCATACAGCCAGCCAGCCGGCAGGCCGGCCCGCTAGAGCCGAGCTGCAGCCAGATAAGGCTGCCCCAGTGGCCACGTAATAGCCGAATATTAAACTCCCCGGGCGGCCCGGCCCGGCACCGCCGCCGCCACCGCCACGGAAACCGACTGGGCACTTTTCCTCTGCTGCACCGCTACAATAAAATTATATTACTTCGTCGCCGAAAGCGGCAAACCCCGTCTCCTCGCGAAAAGCCCGCAAGGGTTCCGAAGAAGCGGTCTCCTGGAACTGCTGCACTAAAGTTGTAATTTATGGGCCCAGAATGCAGTCCCTCTCACTCCTTCGCGCGCGCGACGCTATTCTTACGCTGTTCTTTCGGGTAATGAAGGTGGGGAGGAGGCAGTGAGATTACGATCCTCACTGGTTGTTGAACTACTTCAAGAAAGTTCTGGTCTTATTGCTCCGTCACATTCTACAATAAGGCCACTTGCGCGGTATCGCCTTTTGACACTCTTCTCTCTAAACAGTAGCAATAATGCACTGTTTAGAAATCTTCAGTGCTGTTATCTCATTTTACAAACACAACACGAGGTATTCTAACTACAGCGAGCTTTTATGAAACTTCCTGTCAGATTAAAACTATATGGCGGATCGGGATTCGAACACACAACCTTGTTATCCAGTGATATCCAGTGACCTCCCTCAGCACCCGGAATTTGGCGACAGCTTTCAATTAGCCGAGCGGTCTGAGGCGCTGCAGTCATGGGCTGTGCGGCTGTTCCCGGCGGAGGTTCGAGTCCTCCCTCGGGCATGAGTGTTTGTGTTTGTCATTAGGATAACTTAGGTTAAGTAGTGTGTAAGCTTAGGGATTGATGACCTTAGCAGTCAAGTCCCATAAGATTTCACACACATTTGAACATTTGACAGCTTTCAGCTATTTTCCAAACTTCGCAGGCTCTACAGTTAGAGAGCATTGCCTTCAACGGCAAGAGTCCGCGTTTAAGTATGTCCGCCCCACAAAAAAAAAAGGTTCAAATGGCTCTGAGCACTATGGGACTTAACTTCTGAGGTCATCAGTCCCCTAGAACTTAGAACTATTTAAAATTAACTAACCTAAGGACACCACACACATCCATGCCCGAGGCAGGATTCGAACCTGCGACCATAACCGTAGCCCAATTTCAGACTGTAGCACCTAGAACCGCTATGCCACTCCGGCCGGCTGTCCGCTCCACAGTTGTAATCTCTTACACTCCGGTTTTTTTCTTTTTTTATTGCTATTTCTTCCACTTCACCCCATATGGGCGGGGCATGGGCTGCCAGTGGTACAAAGTACCGCTCTTCAGCCTAAAGCACTTAAAGACATTAATGAAGAACTGACAAACACATATTTATCGATGTAAAAATATAGATATATTTTAAGATACATTATAGAGATGATTACATTCACACCGACTGGTTATCTTAGGTGACAGTTTAAAAAGAAAATAAAAATTCTGACATCTAAAGGTAATAAGACAAATATGGACATTTAAAACCTTAAAATGGAAATGAAATGGCGACATTCGTTAACAAGAAGCACAGCAGAATGAGAATTTCACTCTGCAGCGGAGTGTGCGCTGATATGAAGTTTCATATCAGCGCACACTCCGCTGCAGAGTGTAAACCTCATTCTGGAAACATTCCCTAGGCTGTGGCCAAGCCATGTCCTCGCAAATCCTTTCTTTCAAGAGTGCTAGTCTTGCATGTTTCGTAGGAGAGCTTCTGTAAAGTTTGGAAGGTAGGAGACGAGGTACTGGCGGAAGTAGAGCTGTGACGACGGGCCGTGAGTTGTGCTTGGGTAGCTCAGTTGGTAGAGCACTTGCCCGTGGTAGGCAAAGGTTCCGAGTTCGATTCTCGGTCCGGCACACAGTTATAATCCGCCAGGAAGTTTCAAGAAGCACAGCAATTTCACTAAAGTGCTGAAAGCCGTGCGCTGAGTGAAGAAACAATAAGCAATGGGAAGATTAAACTTTTGGATGACTGTAGTTTTAAATTTATAACTCATTGTGTGGTATCTGTAGAAAGGTAAGGTGTGTACTGGGAAAGACGGAAAGAAATGATGAGCGCGTTGAGTGTATTAGGGCCTTGGTGTCTGGAGAGGGAGCGTGGAAGTGAAAGGGAGATTGAGAAGAGAGGTGAAGTCTAGACAGGAAAAGCTACAGCTGGTAGGATGGATAAATATTGAAGTGGACTGGATTTTATTACCTGGAAGAGGAAGTCGGTTGAAGTTGCATTGGGATAAGATATGGAGTGTGTGTAGGTCTAGGGGCAGTGGGGCTTGTCTGTGAAGGCGCGGCTGAACACCAGGTTTAGTGACCAGAGAGGACACAATGGGGTTATTGGAATCCTACAATGTGCATATCTACATCCGTCTATATATTCAATACTGTAAAACAATGCTCTCTGTTCGTTTTTCTGTTTGAACATGCTAATCTCCAAACCTCCAAGGTGAATCTGCATGGGGTTTCATCGGGTAACTTGAGTGTGACTTGATGCAACGTACAGGCTTTATTTCCTCAAAATCTGATCATAGAAAAAAGATATCGTAATCTGCAGTTTTCTCTACAATCGTCTGCTCAGCTTGGTACTCTGAATGTTTAATCATCACGGTGTAGTACGCCAAAGAGCCAACACATGACGATGTTAGTCTCATAGCAAACCAAAGAACCAACAGATCATGCTGTTATTCTTCTCATTTAACTCGGTGACAGATGCACTTTCGAAAGCGCCACAATCTTATTTTAACGAATGAGGATTAACATTCGTATGTGGCTAAGATGTACAGATTTACTGATTTCGCTTTGTGCATTAAAAACTTAATCATACTGATTTGCTCCTGTCGACGGTTTTTATATATATTACACTCCTGGAAACTGAAATAAGAACACCGTCAATTCATTGTCCCAGGAAGGGGAAACTTTATTGACACATTCCTGGGGTGAGATACATCACATGATCACACTAACAGAACCACAGGCACATAGACACAGGCAACAGAGCATGCACAATGTCGGCACTAGTACAGTGTATATCCACCTTTCGCAGCAATGCAGGCTGCTATTCTCCCATGGAGACGATCGTAGAGATGCTGGATGTAGTCCTGTGGAACGGCTTCCCATGCCATTTCCACCTGGCTCCTCAGTTGGATCAGCGTTCGTGCTGGACGTGCAGACCGCGTGAGACGACGCTTCATCCAGTCCCAAACATGCTCAATGAGGGACAGATCCGGAGATCTTGCTGGCCAGGGTAGTTGACTTACATCTTCTAGAGCATGTTGGGTGGCACGGGATACATGCGGATGTGCTTTGTCCTGTTGGAACAGCAAGTTCCCTTGCCGGTCTAGGAATGGTAGAACGATGGGTTCGATGACGGTTTGGATGTACCGTGCACTATTCAGTGTCTCCTCGACGATCACCAGAGGTGTACGGCCAGTGTAGGAGATCGCTCCCCACACCATGATGCCGGGTGTTGGCCCTGTGTGCCTCGGTCGTATGCAGTCCTGATTGTGGCGCACACCTGCACGGCGCCAAACACGCATACGACCATCATTGGCACCAAGGCAGAAGCGACTCTCATCGCTGAAGACGACACGTCTCCATTCGTCCCTCCATTCACGCCTGTCGCGACACCACTGGAGGCGGGCTGCACGATGTTGGGGCGTGAGCGGAAGACGGCCTAACGGTGTGCGGGACCGTAGCCCAGCTTCATGGAGACGGTTGCGAATGGTCCTCGCCGATACCCCAGGAGCAACAGTGTCCCTAATTTGCTGGGAAGTGGCGGTTCGGTCCCCAACGGCACTGCGTAGGATCCTACGGTCTTGGCGTGCATCCGTGCGTCGCTTCGGTCCGGTCCCAGGTCGACGGGCACGTGCACCTTCCGCCGACCACTGGCGACCACATCGATGTACTGTGGAGACCTCACGCCCCACGTGTTGAGCAATTCGGGGGTACGTCCACCCGGCCTCCCGCATGCCCACTATACGCCCTCGCTCAAAGTCCGTCAACTGCACATACGGTTCACTTCCACGCTGTCTCGGCATGCTACCAGTGTTAAAGACTGCGATGGAGCTCCGTATGCCACGGCAAACTGGCTGACACTGACGGCGGCGGTGCACAAATGCTGCGCAGCTAGCGCCATTCGACGGCCAACACCGCGGTTCCTGGTGTGTCCGCTGTGCCGTGCGTGTGATCATTGCTTGTACAGCCGTCTCGCAAGGTCCGGAGCAAGTATGGTGGGTCTGACACACCGGTGTCAATGTGTTCTTTTTTCCATTTCCAGGAGTGTATTTGCTGGGAAAACGAACTTATTAAGTTTCCTTTACAATCTTGGTACCTGTTCATTACTTTTTGGTTTCGTTTTGTTTACCAATAAAAGTGTGACTCCGTGTGGCTCTTAAACATCAAGCTTTATCTGGAACTTTGGAAACTCTTTCCGAAAGTGAGGAGCAAAGTAACTCCGACCGGAAGTGTCATGCATTATGTCACGTAATGTCCTTCATCGTGTTCGATGTTTTAGGAAATTAAGGAAAACAATGAAAAACTGGACCAGTCACATATTTTTTCTTTTTAATACATGATTCTAGAGAATTTATCCTCTTTTTTAAGTGCATTTGTTTACATCAATATTTTTTGGTGATGATTTCATTTGAAGTTTCTTGCCTCTCTTGCACTGTATATGTCGTTTTTAAACCAATAAGGCAATCTGCCACTCCGATTACACAGAATGTCACACACACAAATCATCATATCCACTGAGCCGGCCGCGGTGGTCTCGTGGTTCTAAGCGCTCAGTCCGGAACCGCGCGACTGCTACGGTCGCAGGTTCGAATCCTGCCTCGGGCATGGCTGTGTGTGATTTCCTTAGGTTAGTTAGGTTTAAGTAGTTCTAAGTTCTAGGGGACTGATGACCACAGAAGTTAAGTCCCATAGTGCTCAGAGCCATTTTGAACTTCCACTGTTTTAGTAATCAAAACATGCATATTTTGGCAGTCTGCTCTTGGAAGTATTGTGGTGTAGAACTCTTGTTTGCATTCCACCAGCGGAGCAGCGTGTAAGCAGGAGTTTACTTTCTAGCTGATGCAAGTTGTTAGGCAATCGTTCTAAATATGGCACATTGCGTTACACAGGCCGTTATCAAAATCCTTTCCAACAGGATCACGCCCAAACACAGGCATAAGAGATTAAGTGACTTCAATGAGATGATCTGTGTCTGGATCTCCTGGACATCAAGGGCATCAGTTTCTCAACTATGGGCAGCATCGTTCACATCAAGATGATAAATGCCAAGGTGTGCACAACTGTGGTGAACTAATTCAGGAATTCACTAAAATTCAAACATTCGTAGGGTCACATCAGGCAGTTACAGTGGACCATGTGGGCCTAGGCTTGTGCACTCTTAAAGTCTTTGAGGTGTACAGTGGTGTCAGGCACATGAAAATGGATTTGACAAAACATGTAACGTCCTGGTGATGTGCAGTTGCGGCAGTAACGTACGATGGTCAAGCGTGCACATGTTCTGGCTGTGGCAAGGAAGACCATTTCAGGTTGGTGTGTATTCAATGGTGACTGATGCAAACGCCGATCAAGTAATGGATGTCACCAGCAACAACGACGATCTTGCCCGTCACTTAGGTGGAAGTGTCGACGATAGCCCCTATGGACGATGAAACCACCAATCAGCTCTGGGTCCTGACGTCCTGCGAATCCAATGAGGAAATAACCCAGGTCACACTGTCTCCTCAGGTGACAACAACTATGCAGCAAACCCAACCGACGTCACTTGATGAACGTCAAGAAAAGTGGATGTCGATTACAAGGCCATGCCAATTTTTGTCTTCCTCACTGGTGGAATAACGATGACCGAGCAACACCCAAAATTCAAAAGGGAAGCTCACTCCATAAACAACTATCGTCTCGCAAACATAAAAAAGAAAGGGTCGTTCGCCTTCTGGCGACTGCCTTCTCTGCACGAAAGAAGAGGAAGGTAACAGTATTGTGGAGGACATCAAGAACACCCCCACCATAGGGACAGGCCGACATAACTTCTTCCACGCTCAAGAGGCGACCTCCTCTTTTCCTCCAGACCTGCTGGCCAAAACGCCAAAACAAGCTGACCCTCCATCAGCTGACCGTTAGAAAGCAGCTGGAAACTAACTGTACGTGTTAGAAAAGGGAAGTAGATGTGGGTGAAACCCAGTGTACCCATATCAGTCTGACGACCAGGTAAGTGGCAGTGAGACAGCGGCGCTTTAGCGACTATATCCCGTTCCAGAATGGGAGTGTGCGCTGATATGAAACTTTCTGGCTGATTAAAACTTTGTGCTGGACCGAGACTCGAAATAGCGATCTTTGCCTTTCGCAGCCCAGTTCTCTACCACCTGAGCTCTCCACGAACGACTCACGCCCCATCCTCATAGCTTTACTTCCACCAGTACCTCGTCTCCTACCTTCCACACTTCACAGAAGTTCTCCTGAGGACCTTGCAGAACTAGCCCTCCTGTAAGAAAGGATGTTGCGGAGACATGACTTAGCCACAGCCAAGGGATGTTTCCAGAATGAGATTATCATTCTGCAGCTGTTTGGACACACTCATATGATACTTTGTGGTAAGTTATAACAGAGACTTAAACTTGGAACGTTTGCCGTTCACGGACAAGAGCTTTGCAATACGTTTTCTTCCAGGTGTGCTAGTTCTGCAAGGTTCGCAAGAGAACTTCTGTGAAATTTGGAAGGTGGGAGACGAGGTACTGGTGGAAGTAAAGCTGTTAGGACGCAGCATTAGTCATGCTTTGGTAGCTCAGGTGGTGGAACACTTGGCCGCGAAAGGCAATCATCCCGAGTTCCAGTCTCGGTCCAGTACACAGTTTTAATCTGCCAGGAAGTTTCATATTCCATTCTGAGGCAGAGACAAGACAACGAAGTTTTTGGCTGTCAACTATCAACTTCAGCAGAATGCGCCATAAATTGTTCATACTGCAACACATGCCTGGACATCGATATTGCTCTCCTTGCTCTCCTGCAAGACGTCCACGTAGCTAGGTTTCTCGACCTATTCACTTGCACAACTTACGTCCATTACGCTGTACCCAATGGCAGCGGTTTCGCCATCCTATTTACATAGGGGTTGGTAGCCAGTTACCTTCGATATCTCCTCAATGCATAGGGCGTGGCCGCCAAGGTGAACAGAGTCCTACTCATCACGCTCATGGAGTGCAAAAAGGCGACAATGTATGTTGTTTTACGTTATCCACATGGACGACGGTAGACATATCAACAAGCAACGGGACAGCCAAGACTTTCCATGAACGTCATGCTCGACTGTATTCGGCGTAGCAACCAGATCCGGCAATTATTGCAAACTTGTATGGTAGATCCGTGGCCCCATACCGTAGGCACTGGAAGTGTACTTGATACAGGACGTGACAGAAGACGAGGTGTCAGATACCATCGAAGAGGAACAGCCAGCAAGACCCTGGGATCAGACAGACTCCCTTTGGAGAGCCATAGGGCTTTTAAGCACCTGATGGGTCGTGTTGGACAGAGATACGTCAGGAACGTATGTCACCTGATCTACCATCCCCCGTATCCTTCTTAGAAAGACTGATAGTGCCTATTCATTAATGTGATTATGGATCCAGTATACATGATTACTGACCCTTGACGCTGTTGAATGGTGACGTGAAAATCTGCACTAGATTGATCGCTACGGATTTAGCAGGATCAAGGATAATTGGGGGTAGGGGGATGGGGAGGGGTGAGTTCCTCACAACTTAAGACGCAGCTCCATGGCAACATAGGGACATGGTAATGCTGGCAAAGTTTTAGTGCGAACTAGATGCGTTGGCATCCGCCGATTTAAGCCAAGCATTTCACCGAGTGGACCACTGACTCTTGACTGCAGTTCTCTGGAACGCGCAATACCGAGACCACTTTATCAAAGTGGTGACGCACTTACTTAACGATGCATCATCGAGGATTCTCAATAACGGCCGTTTAAGGGCACTCTCCCAGATTCATTACTCGATGCGGCAAGGTTGCCCATTATCAACACAGTTATACACCTTGGCCCTAGAATCTTTGTCACGTAGCCTGTGCCACAGACTAAGTGAAATGGCGGGCACTGTCACCTTCGGATGAACAGCATATACCGACGATCTGATGCTTGTTCTTTTAGGCGGTGATGATAAACAAATTAGCCATGCAATGCATCACGACCAACACGGCAACCTCAGATGGCCGCATTAACGTCGAAAAGTCAGTCGCAATGCGTATCGGGATAGGAATGCCACCTGAAAGTGTCACCCCCTTGCGAGTCAGCGACCACATGACATGCTTGGGTTCAGAGTTTACTAGTGATGTACGCCGTATGATGGTCCATAATTATAGGCGCCTCATGAGCCAAATTAGAGCAGGTACAGCATATCATCAACTGTGGACTTTTAACATCTTCCATAAGAAACAGTATGCCTAGCGCCGTGCATCCCGTACGTCACACAGACACTTAGACACTTCCCATTACGAACCCAATGGCCCGCAGCATTATGACGACTCTCGGCTACTTCGTTAGTACAGGAATGTTTTTCAAGGTTCAATATAAACCTCCCGCCAAGGACAAGGGAGGACTGGGGCTAGTAAACGTTTACGACAGAGCCATAGCCCTGTTAAACAGTTCACATTTACGGTTATGGCATCACTGCCCCACCAGCAGCACAAGGTTATCGCTGGAAGCACAAGCGCCAGCCTTCCTCGAGTCCCTAGTGCCTTTACAAAACATCCCGGCACCATTCTTCTACCTCATACCTTGGGCGTATCAACTTGGAACTTATTTACACACGCGACTCTTTCCTGGCTCCACCCTTCGCGACGGCGAAGGAGATATATTGCTCCCTGCAACAGAGACGGTAACCGAATGTGGTGGAAACGAAATACCCCAACATGCGATCCTATGTAGGGTGACGAATAGTCCAAGCAGCTATGGTCGATTCTGACATCCAGTACACTTGGTAAATGACATTGAATAGGAAACAGGTCACACAGGAACGTTTGCATATAAACCAAATGTTTCGTGCAATGTAATGTGACTGAAACGTATGAACACCGCCTTAGCTGCGGGGAGGCTGCGGCGGCCTGGTACTTCATCAATCAAATGTTGGCTTTTTTACTGCTGGCAAAACCGGCACATGTCACCATCAAAGACTTCTTCTTGGAGATGTATTCTCCAAGGACCACGACCAACGACATTACGTGGGTCCGAGGCCACGTGGCCTATTACTTATTCAGTGATAGTGCGTAAGTTGAACTTGATTTTAAGAACTACTTGCAGGAATGGCATTGCACGATAGCTAGAAACCCCAAGAACCCGAATATAGACAATATTTTCTGAACTACCTCTCGAGTTCGCTACACAACCTGCTGCAAAGCTGAATTATTCATGGCAAGAGACGATCAACATGTTGCAACGCAGAAGCCTTACAACGAACAACGGTGACGCAACAAAAGGTACGAGAAGATACATCTGGATGATCTGGCAACGCGAGGACCCTAGGTTCCACTATAAGAGAAGTTTGTTTATTTTCTTTCAAACATAGGGCTGATCTCCCTTTTCTTTTCTATCTTGATGGCTCAACACGACATCTTACACATCGACTGTATAAAAAATCCTGCTTCAGATAAGCATTTTGTTTGTTCATTTCCTCCTAAACCCATGTTTCCCTCCTTCTTCCTCTGTGTGAGAAGAGGGCACCGTGGTCAGGCCATGACAGACGATTCCTGCCTCTCTGCCACCTGACCCAGTCTCAAAGAAAAAGTTAGAGTGGCTGACTACCATACGCAGACCCCGGATTCAGTTCTGGGTCTAGAGAGGGAGTTTTCCTTTGTGGGAGGACTTGAACGCAGTCTATACAACCTCGTGATGGCAGCAATGAAGTTACTTCAGTAAGTTCTACATAGGCGATAACAGCAGGAAGAGCCCCTTCACAGTGCCCCCAGATGAGGTCATTGGCTACAAATGACACAATGGTCGGTCGACACAGATTGGCCCATCTGAGGCCAAAACGGCAGATTTCTTCTCTTCTTTCCTTTCCTATACTTGTACGAATTCGTGTTCGGACGACGGAGATTATGAAATTCATATTGCGGAAACTTACAGATGTAACACTGCGGCTCAAAGTTGACTAATGTTGTTATCATCATGGCGTGTGTTAGTGAAAAAAAGGAACGTTAGATTTTAACATTTCGTTGACTTCAAGCTCTTTATTGGCGAATAAAAAGCACACAATTAAGATAAAAATTCAAGCAAACCGGCTTTGTGCCGCATTATCCCACCATTTGCATTAAAATACAAAGGAAAATCATGGAATACTTAAATCTGGATTTCTGAAAGGCCATTCCGTTCCCGATCTTCCTGAAAGGTAGTCCCTTGTACTAACTTCTATGCCAAGTATATTTGTAGACTTTCAGGGCCAGATTAAATTTCTGTAAAATTCATTTTGCTGTACAGCCCAGAAAATACTATGCCATCTATTACGGTGATTTTTTCTTTTGGCATTCTCACCTCAAATCGATTGTATGTCATAATATTAAGTATTAAAATCTGGTGTTACGGTTCGGCTTACCTTTAGACGAAGATGTGTCAGAAGAACGTGAATATGTCCTCAGATATCGAAGTCATTAAGCTGTACAGCATCCTCACGAAAAGAAAAGATTATCTAGACTTGCTGACCTGAGTGTAGTCTCTAGGCCTCTTAAATAGTTGACATTTTCAGCTAGCTGCAATCTACATGACCTTTCATTTCTTCGTTCCTCGTGAAATACTAACTTAAATTCCGTACATGTGCCTACTGAATATGTTGCCTCCTTTTGTAGCACCACATTTCAGATGTTGCCATTATCTGCTATCTTGGTTTTTCAGTGACTAAAATTGCACTTCTGTACATTACTGCGCACTGGGTGACTCTTTTAACAGACTCTCTCTTCATTCCAAAGTTATTATTCCTTATCATTAGACTTCCATTCCCCCATGTTCATCTGCTTGTGATTGCACAGATCCTTCTGTCGTCTTGCGTAATCTTTCTTCTAGTAGTACGTCTTCCATTATTTGTATGCTTATCTGCAGGCTGTTCTCGTTTTGTTATTCTGATCACTCTTGATGTTACCTTTTTGTATTCTTCTTAGCACTAATATTTTGCTGCCTAGCCTGCTCATTCTGTTAAATAGCTCTTCAGAGCCTTCCTTACACACAGATACCATTAAAACTGCCCCTTTGTATACCTACTGTTGTTGTGAAATTTTCCCTTCACGTCCTTCATTGCTTCTTCAGTTGTCATACTAAATAAGTGTCAGTGAGCTGCATTCTTTGCAGTGAACACATTTCAAGACGAGATTGTATTACTTTTTTAATATTGGCGTTTACTCAACCGTAACAGCTGGTGTTTACAAACGGATATCGAACTTACTTTTGACTCTATCACCAGCTTAAAGAAGAAATTGATGCATTAAGTCTCCCTGCCAACAGCGAATCTTAGTAAAGAGGCATAATGCAATGTGCAGCCATTGCAACAAGTAAAGCCAAATGGATACGAATCTCAGAATATTGTTTCCAAGAACTCAATGACTATTTCAGAATAAACAAACCTGCTACAGCAAGAAATATCAAACATCATCAAAAACTGGGCACACTGTTACAGTAGATTACGAGCTCTTCAGAGACGAACTTAAATATGACAGTTTAGAGGAAATGGAAATATTCATTCATAATCAAAACTGGAAAAATGAAGTGACAACTTACAAGAACTCACAGCTCTTTCCGTTATACATTCAACTATGATCAACAGTATAGTTGGGTCTACATTTTCAGAAATATTATGATATGTTCGTCTTTACATACAGTAAATAATTTATATTCTCTTTATCCTCACACAATTTGCCTACCAACAGCAAAGTTGTGGAAAAGATGTTATATGAAGACATACATCACCAATAGCGAAACAAGCTTTGTTTTCAACATGACAACGTTGTTTGCAAAGTACAATGCACAGCTTATTTTTAGTGTAGTGTTGTAGTTTTTAGTGTTCTTCATGATATTACGAAAAAATACAGAGAGCCTCAGTGACAGAAGAAGGAGTGTACACAGAAAGATGACAACACATCTTAAATATTTTACCTCACCGTGTGCTGTATCGGCTTATTGAACGAAAGTTAAGCACGTCTGAGACAGCGTTTTTGTCATTACCCGATCCTTCATTAGTAAAGAATTTATTTAATCAATTACTTTGTTTTGATTACATATATGATCTGTCGTTAACATAAAAATATATGTAATCAAAACAAAGTAACTGATTACGTATATTTTCATGATACCGACAGATCAGGTAACGAAACAAACGCTGTCTCAGACGTGTTAAATTTTCGTTCAGTAAGCAGACCACAATAATACTAAAGTAAAATCTATGTATTAGCTAAGTTCTTCTAACTCCTTATTTCCCTATTGCTATATTTACCTAATTTTGTGGTCTTATCTTCGAAGTGTGTTGTTGTTATTGTGGTCTTCAGTCCAGAGACTGGTTTGATGGAGCTCTCGATGCTGATCTATCCTGTGCAAGCTTCTTCATCGCTCAGTACCTACTGCAACATACATATTTGTGAATCTTCTTAGTGTATTCGTCTCTTGGTTTCCGTCTACGATTTTTATCCTCCACGCTGCCATTCAATACTAAATTGGTGATCCCTTGATGCCTCATAACGTGTCCTACCAACTGATCCCTTTTCCTAGTCAAGTTGTGGCACAAATTTCTCTTCTCCCTAATTCTGTTCAACACCTCTTCATTAGCTACCTAATCTTCAACTCTCTTCTGTAGCACCACATTTAGAAAGCGTCTATTCTCCTCTTGTCCCAACTATTTATCGTCCATGCTTCACTTCCATACTTGGCTACACTTCATACAAATACTTCAGAAACGACTTTCTGACAATAAATCTATACTCGCTGTTAACAAATTTCTCTTCTTCAGAAGCGCTTTCCTTGCCATTGCCAGTCCACATTTTATATCCTCTCTACTTCGACCATTATCAGTTATTTTGCTCCCCAACACTCGACTTAATTCTACTACATTCCATTATCCTCCTTTTGATTTTGCTGATGTCATTTTATATCCTCCTTTCAAGACACTGTCCATTCCTTTCTACTGCTCTTCCAGGTCCTTTGCTGTCTCTGACAGAATTGCAATGTCATCAGCGAACCTCGAAGTTTTCATTTCTCCTGCATGGAGTTTACATCCTACTCCAAACTTTTCCTTTGTTTCCTTTACTGCTTGCTCAATATACAGGTTTAATAACATCGGGGATAGGCTACAACTCTGTCTCACCCCCTTCCCAACCACTGCTTCCCCTTCATGCTTCAAGACTCTTATAACTTCCATCTGGTATCTGTACAAATTGTAAATAGCCTTTCGCTCCCTTCATTTTACCACTTACCCTTGCCACCTTCAGAATTATGAAAGAGAGTATCGCAGTCAATATTGTCAAAAGCTTTCTGTAAGTCTACAAATGCTAGAAACGTAGGTTTGCCATTCCTTAATCAATTTTCTAAGATAAGTCGTAGGGTCAGTATTGCTTCACGTGTACCAACATTTCTACGGAATCCAAACTGATCTTCCCCGAGGTCGGCTTCTACCAGTTTTTCCATTCGTCTGTAAAGAATTCGTGTTAGTATTTTTCAGTCGTGACTTATTAAACTGATTCTTTGGTAATTTTCACATCTTTCAACAGCTGCTCTCTTTGGGATTGGAGTTATTATAGCATTATTATAACATGGTATGGAAATAAAATTATTTAGGCAAGGTAACAAAGAATTTAGAACCGCTATCAATAAAACATGTCAATAATCTAGTTGTTTGCTCTTATATTAACTCAAAGGATGTGTTGTGTTTTTGTACATTTTTTACTCTGTAAGTCAGTTCTTCAACGCTATTCACTAAAAAAACACACAGAGAATTAGGAAAACCAGTTCCAGTTTTAAATAATCTGAAATAACAAAATTGTGAAGAAATGAAAAAAAATGGTATACAGTTGGAGATCAAGATATTTAGATCAATTTAGGAGATACGTGTGTTTGCGTAAGATTTTGAATCCTGTCGTGGATAGAAACGTACACTGATCAGCCAGAACATTATGACCACCGACTTATTACCGATATAAACCCGTCCGGGCAATGGCAGCGTCACCTGGCGATGAATGGCTGCTAGCAGATATGTAGTGTTAGTGAGCATGCTGTCCGTATGTAGACTGGGGAGGGCGCGCGATCTATCTGAATCTAGCCCAGGACAGATTGTAATGGCGCGGAATCTCGGCACAGGTACTTCGGAGATTGCAAGAATTTTCGGGTGTTATAAGAGTGCTGTGGTGTGTGTCTTCAACACGTGGCGAAACGAAGGTGCAACCACGTCGGGAAGTCTTGGGGATTGGGCGGCCATCCCTTATTACAAATGTCAGACGTCGCCGGCTGGGCGGACTGGTAAAACAACACAGCCGGAGAACTGTGGGGGAACTAACAGCACACTTTATTCCTGGCCAGAGTGCAAGAGTGTCTGAACACAGAGGGCACTTACCACTTCTATCGATGGGCCTGCGCACCCGATGACACATGCATGGGACAATGTTAACACCACGACATCGGTAACTACGACTGCAATGGGCACTGACCATCGGCACTGGACGTTGTCACAACGGCACAGCGTTGCATGGTATTATGAATCCCAAGACCTTCTTCATCATGGCGATGGGAAGGCGCGAATCCGTCGTGTTCCAGGCGTACAGCTCCTTGACACCTGTATTGTGGGACAGAGACAAGTTGGTGGTGGCTCCATTACGCTCTGGGGCACATTACGTGGGCTTCCATACGTCCAGTGGAGCTCATTCAAGGCACCATGACGGTCAAGGAGTATCGTACATGACCACCATGTTTCTCGATGGATGTGGCATTTTCCAGGAAGGTAACGCGCCATGTCACGATAACAGGAATGTGATGAAGTGGTTCGCGGAACACAGTGGTGAGTTCCAATTGTTGGGCTGGCCCACAAAGTCACCAGATCTGAACCCGATCGAACTCATATGGATTGTGACTGAACGTAGCGTCAGAGCTTATTGGCCCTCATCCCCGGAATTTACGGGAATTAGGTGACTGGTTTCTGCAGATGTGGTGCCAACTCACTCCATGCCACGAAGCATCGCCCTTGTTATCCGTGCCAAAGGTGAACCTGCTATTAACAATTTGGTCACAACGTTCTTGGTGATCACTGTACAAACACGTGTTAATGTAAGTAAAACAGTTCACTGCGTCAGTCATTTGTTTTTATTTCCAACTATGCGACTTGACTGTTTACAGCCTCAACTTCAGGTGGAGAATTATGTTTTCAAAGCCCTTGAGTTTTACTTATATTTAACAACAGTCGCACCCCTCATGATCCCAAGCTTTGTGGGCATACTATCTAATCATATGTTAGTGTATCACTGCCATGTCACATAATCGTCTTCAAATTAATGTCGAATACAGTTCACGTGTACGAAATTATTATCACAGTTTGCTGTAACACAACGTCGCACTTCATTCATCAGACATGCTGCTCATTTCCCATCAATGACCAGTCACTGTGTGATCACCAGTAGCTAAGTGTGGGATAATGTACCTGGGACATCAGAGGGACTATTGTGCCTGTAACATCAGCCACATGAAATACTGAAATTTACGTTTTGTAGCGTACCATGGACGTGTCTGTAACATCAGCCATATGAAATACTGAAATTTACGTTTTGTAGCGTGCCACGGACGTGTCTGTAATATCAGCCACATGAAATACTGAAATTTACGTTTTGTAGCATGCCATGGACGTGTCTGTAACATCAGCCACATAAAATACTGAAATTTACGTTTTGCAGCGTGCCATGGACGTGTCTGTAACATCAGCCACATGAAATACTGAAATTTACGTTTCGTAGCGTGCCATGGACGTGTCTGTAACATCAGCCACATGAAATACTGAAATTTACGTTTTGTAGCGTGCCATGGACGTGTCTGTAACATCAGCACCATGAAATACTGAAATTTACGTTTTGTAGCGTGCCATGGACGTGTCTGTAACATCAGCCATATGAAATACTGAAATTTACGTTTTGTAGCGTGCCATGGACGTGTCTGTAACATCAGCCATATGAAATACTGAAATTTACGTTTTGTAGCGTGCCACGGACGTGTCTGTAATATCAGCCACATGAAATACTGAAATTTACGTTTTGTAGCGTGCCATGGACGTGTCTGTAACATCAGCCACATAAAATACTGAAATTTACGTTTTGCAGCGTGCCATGGACGTGTCTGTAACATCAGCCACATGAAATAATGAAATTTACGTTTCGTAGCGTGCCATGGACGTGTCTGTAACATCAGCCACATGAAATACTGCAATTTACGTTTTGTAGCGTGCCATGGACGTGTCTGTAACATCAGCCATATGAAATACTGAAATTTACGTTTTGTAGCGTGCCATGGACGTGTCTGTAACATCAGCCACATGAAATACTGAAATTTACGTTTTGTAGCGTGCCATGGACGTGTCTGTAACATCAGCCACATGAAATACTGAAATTTACGTTTTGTAGCGTGCCATGGACGGCGACGACTTGACGCAATGAGGGTGGTCGCCACAGACCATCATCGGCTGCTTTTCTCGGCTTCTCTCCAGTCGAGTGCCATGGAGGCATCTGCAGCTTTCAGAGCTATGAGAAAAGGCACAGGATTAGGTGTGCCATAGATCCGTAATTCCTGTCCCATTGCAATCTTAGCGCAGATCACAAACATTAGTATTCACAACTTAATATTTCCAAACAAAACTTGTAGCATCCATAACACCATCACTGTTCGTAGTGATACTTGCAGTATAACAGTTTTATCGTGTAATCCAACCGGTCTATATTATTAGAGTAATTAAAATTCGTTTCACATATTAATATTACAGCAATCATAGCAAAACGTAGCACATAATGATAATACTATGTCATTAGAAGTGCGACATCGTTGGCTGTCCATAACTGTAATCGTTCGTGCCATATTCTGCCCTTTTCCTGGTCGTTGCACCATTTAGTTATAAACTCAGTCCCGGATTCCACCTTTATGGTCTTCCTGCTTTTGTCTGTTACTCCATATTTCCTTAGTTACTGAAGTATTATTGAATTAATGCACTATAAGAATGGTTAAACTGTGCTACACAAAGCTAGTTTCATGTACAGCCTGATAATGTTTAGCATAACGAAAATGCATCTACAGCCGCATTGCAGAACTAAAAGCAATCTGCGTTTCATATCACTTTCATCTTTTTTATTGCCTAAGTAGTGCTGTATTACTGACGTGACGTTTATTTCTTGGCCTGATGGTAGCCAGAAACCAGTGGAATAGCATTAACTAGGAGCTGGCACAAGCTGCTGGTTTGCACGAGTGATTCTGTTTATTTTTAAGTTCCTTACTGTCACTGATTTCACTATTGTCTGTTACCAGATCATGACCTATTTGTTTTGCCTTCATTACTCACATTTCGCCAATGAGAACACATTTTTGCTCGGCCACTTTGGTGGGGAATTTGTTGTGGCTCATAGTAGAATATTCCCGCTCTAGTCCTTATAGTTTAACTAAGTTTTTTGTGAAAAACTAGAGCATCGCACATATTCATAGGCGCTTGCAGAGTGTCTACGGAGACCTGGGAGTGAACAAAGTACGCTGAGTCTTCGGGCGAGGCGTCCGTCTTCAAGATCGCGCGTGCCGGCCGGCCTCAAACAACTGTGACTTCTGCAGTGTTGCGACAACTTCAGCGTTTTCGTCGCAACAAAAATGCGAACTAACTTTTCCTTCTCCATAACAATGCAAGCTCTCACACAATTCTGCGCACCCGACTGGAGCTCACAAAACTGCATTGGACTGGTCTTTCTCATCCACACTACAGCCCGGATCTCGCATTTTCCTACTGCCATCTGTTCGGCCCAGTAAAGGTAACACTCCGCTGGAACCAGTACGTGGATGATAGGGAGGTTACTGAAGCTGGAAGACGTTGGCTTCGACATCGACCAGTCGTGTGGTACCATGCGAGTATACAGGTCGTCCCAGTAAGATGGCGTAAGGTCCTCGCATTGAACGGAGATCATGTTGAAAAACTGTGTTTTGTATACAGTTGGGAATGATATGGTGTGTTGCAGTCCTGAATAAAAAGGACCTGCCTTTAAATAAAAAGGTGTTACAGTCCATATTTATCATCCCTCGTACATTAAAACCATGAACTATAAGCGTCCGTGAGGCATAGCTTCCACTTCATTACTAAAAGTGGAAAATTCACTGATGCTAATATTTAGCAAACTTTGTGGAGATAATCACCACATGACGAATATCAAATGACTAAACTTTCATTCCATTCGGAACTTACGTCCTTTGTCAATATCAGCACGGAGTATGGCCCCACATGCACGAACACACTTTGGTATCTTACGAAATTTCTTGCCATACACGAAACAGATGCTGCAGCAGTTTGTAACACCATAGCTTAGACATTCCATACCTTTTGTTGATTCATTTAGCTTTCTATTTTGTTCAACATCCCATTGTTGAACTTCTGTTATTAGTGCACGATTAATTCGATATTGTAATGAAGTATAATTTCTGTAAAGATCTTTCGTATTCCTCGTGTAATGTCTATGGTTATCTTTAAAATTAAATAATTTAAATTAAATAATATTGTTTAGAACTACCAATATATGGAAATGTTCTGTTTTATTTAAAATGTTTGTTTGCTATTATGTAAACTGCTGACCTTCACTTAGGTTTCTTAGTTATTTTGTATGTAAAAGGTGTTGTGGTTCCCCTCAGGAATGGAACTGTGTAGCGCGCGCAAATTGTGGCTGGCCTAGGTAGAACAGGTGGAACCAAGAGTCAGTCGGGGACGAGCTACCAAATTGTGAACTGCCCATGTAAAAGTTATATATTGTGCTGCTTCCGAGAGAGGCTTTTCCTCACACTTTCCAATGACTAGGATGGATGGATGAAGAGCTGGAGCTATTCTGGAATTGGTATCTATCATCGCAACCAAGAAATGACAGAGTCCAGCAGTTCTACCTGCACATCCACCTACCAACATGCAATCGCCACCACATTGCTCAATCACTGTAATGGAACACTATAGTAATGTACAGTGAAGGATCAGCTTAATAGTAATGTACAGTGAAGGATCAGCTTATTGGATGTTTTAGTGTGCACAAATATAAGGTAACTTATACTCGAACTCTTATACCTACCTTCATTTTTATCCCTCTGTCACATTTCCACTTAGGGTCCTTCCCATTCTAAAGTGATTACCGAGAGTCCTTATTGAAAGAACATTAAAGCCCAGTATTTTACTAATTAAAGTCTCTTGAACATATTAAAAAGAAAGTTAAAGTTAAGAGAGTGAACTAAAGTAAATGATGCTTGCTGAAAATAATTTTTCTATTAAAACTGCTTATTAATATTTTGTTGCCAACTTCAAAATTAAAAGTTTTTAAAACTGAGGCTTATAAAGTTTTGCTTAGGAAATGAACACATTGCTGCCTATTGTAAATCACAAAAGGTGAGTCAGTATGTTACAAATATGTCAATTTTGTGTCTCACTGTAGTAAAAGTTGAAAACTGCAGTTATGGATAGTTAAATATTCTTGCTTGGTAAGTACTTGTTTCTCTAGTGTATGGAAGGTGTGCTCTGCTACAGTGGTCAAGATTAAGCCCCCCCCCCCCCCCCCGGCCCCCCTCCCGTCCCCCTTCCATTGAAAGTAGTTCAAATGCACAAAGTTACTTAATTACAGCAAGTTTCAATCACTCTTGCTATTCAAGTGAAATTCTGTGCATTATTGGGCTCCTCTTGTGTATCAAAAGTGCATATTAATGGCGTAACAGGACCAACAGTTTGTCTGTTTTGCTCATACTAGGTAACGATTAATAAAAAGACCACTATTTACGACAACAATAATTTCTTTATACAAAATACAGTGAGAAATAACCTGTTAGTGAATTCCATTTAACTTTCATTCTGACTAGAAAAGTATTAAGCTGAAAGAGACTTAACCTGCGATCAGTTCATAATTTTGCAGTGAACTACATTTACAGCTTTATGTCAGCTAGGAAAATGTTTGAAAACTAATACTGAACCTATGTCCAATTTATGATTCTACAGTGAATATTAACAGTAATGTTATAATGACCATTCAGGTTGAATAAGCCCTGAAAGTAATAGCGTGTAGTATTATAAGGTTATATTTATGCAAATAGTTTGTTCTGATCTGGTAGCTCCAACCTTAACGTGAACATACTGTATTCAGGTGCCAGGGTTCATTGCATCTGCGTGTGGCAAAGTATACGTTGTGTTTGCCCGTTAAAGTTACTCATACCTATTTCCATGAACAAGAATGTCAATCATACTCTTGCCTAATTAGGCTGCCGACCGTTTTCTTTATTCTTTGAACAGTGTAACTAGGTAAAATATTGTTTGTTACTGTTTAAATATTTACGTAATTCTGACTTTCACTTCCGATCAGCTACCTCCGTTGGGTATTTCATGGTCAACACAAACAAAATTCCTCTAAGTGGGTAAGACTGCTCTGTTGCTTTACTCCATAATTACTCTAACAAAATAGTTCCATTTTACTATCTGCTTCCCATTTTGAAGTTATGGTAAAACAATAGCAGACGGAAGTGTTATTCGTGGCTTTTCTGTGACAAGACTATTCGTTCTGTCGGGGCATAATACAGAATAAACCAAATTTAGTATTTTATTGCTACCTCTCATAGTGGACCTCTGCTACTACAAGCTCTTTGCTTTACATATTTTGACAGATGGCAATATGGGCCAAAACGAGAAGTAAAGTCTAGGAAAAAACGGGCGCTGATATGCACACCTTAAGAGCTAAAGGTAAATTTCTTATCTTTGCTGCTGCGAAACAAAATTCTTTTGCTGAGCCAGCCGCGGTGGTCTCTCGGTTAAGGCGCTCAGTCCGGAACCTCGTGACTGCTACGGTCGCAGGTTCGAATCCTGCCTCGGGCATGGATGTGTGTGATGTCCTTAGGTTAGTTCGGTTTAAGTAGTTCAGGTCTAGGGGTCTGATGACCACAGATGTTAAGTCCCATAGTGCTCAGAGCCATTTGAACCATTTTTTTTCTTTTGCTGAAGAAGCATTCATAGTTATTAATATATGCATTTCAGGGCTCATCCTTACCACATATTTTTCTTCTGTTAGTCCATACTACCTCCTTCCAAAACATGGAAAGCAAAGAGTCCGCAGTAGGGATATGTGAGTGGATCGAAGACTTCTTAACTGGTAAAATCCAGTGTGTTCTCTTCGACGGCGGCAGTTCATCGGCGAGTGTTCATCAGAGACAAGGGGATCATCAGGAGTGCCCCAGGGAAGTGTGCTATTATTTTTTTAAATACATAAATTAACTGGCGCAGAAGGAGGGTAGCAATCTGCGGTTTTTTGCTGACGATGTTGTAGTGTACGGTAAGCCGTCGAAGTTGAATGAAGTAGACGTGTACAAGATGACTTACACAAAATCTCTAGTTGGTGTGATGAATGGCAGCTAGTTCCAAATGTAGAAAAAATAAGTTAATGCGAACGAGTAGGAAAAACAAACCCGTTGTGTTCGGATACAGCGTTAATAGTGTCCTGATTGACACAGTCACGTCGTTTAAATATCTAGGCGTGACGATACAAAGCGATATGAAATGGAACGAGCATCTCAGGAATTTTGTAGGGAAGGTTAACAGCCGAATTAAGTTTATTGGGTTAATTTTGGGAAAATGTGGTTCATCTATAAAGGAGACCATATATAGGACGCTAGTCCGACCTGTTCTAGAGTACTGCTCTAGCTTTTGGGATCCAAGCCAGATCGGATCAAAGGAAAACACCGAATCGATTCAGAGATGGGCTGCTAGATTTCTTAGGAGTCGATTCGAACAATACGCAATTACGGGGATGCTTCGGGAATTTAAATGTGAGTCGTTGGGGGAAGGCGACTTTATTTTGTAAAAACACTGTCGACAAAACTAGAGAACCAGTATTTCAAGCTGATTGTAGAAAGATTCTACTATCACCAACACAGATGTCGCGTAAGGATTTCGAAGATAAGATACAGGAAATTAGGTCTCGTACGGAGGCATATAGATAATGGCATTTCCATCGCTCTATTTGCGAGTGGAGTAGAAATAAAAATGACTGGTAGTGGTAAGGGCACACTCCGCCACGCACCGTACGGTGGTTTGGGGATTATATTTGTAGATGCAGACGTAGAAGGTCCATTGTGAGACGTATCAGAACGAAATTTTGCTAATAAATTGCGAATCAATCTTGGTGGACCAGGGGTCCCTACCTCAAATTGATACTTCATTTCCTAGTCCATCTACCCCGAAAGTTGGAAACATCATCAGGGAATGACCGTGTATACGCTATTTACACTACTGGCCATTAAAATTGCTACACCACGAAGATAACGTGCTACTGACGCTAATTTTAACCGTCAGGAAGAAGATGCTGTGATATGCAAAGGATTAGTTTTTCAGAGCATTCACACAAGGTTGGCACCTATAACGTGCTGACATGACGCAAGTTTCCAACCGATTTCTCATACACAACACAGTTGACCGGCTTTGCCTGGTGGAACGTTGTTGTGATGCCTCGTGTAAGGAGTAGAAATGCGTACCATCACGTTACGACTTTGACAAACGGATTGTGGCCTATCGCCATTGCGATTAATCGTATCGCGACATTGCTTCTCGCGTTGGTCGAGATCCAATGACTGTTAGCAGAATATGGGATCGGTGGGTTCAGGAGGGTAATACGGTACGCCGTGATGGATCCCAACGGCCTCGTATCACTAGCAGTCGAAATGATAGGTATCTTATCCGCATGACTGTAACGGATCGTGCAGCCACGTCTCGATCCCTTAGTCAACAGATGGGGACGTTTGCAAGACAACAACCATGTGCACGAACAGTACGACGACGTTTGCAGCAGCATGGACAATCAGCTCGGAGACCATGACTGCGGTTACCCTAGACGCTGCATCACAGACAGGAGCGCCTGCGATGGTGTACCCAACGACGAACTTGGATGCACGAATGGCAAAACTTCATTTTTTCGGATGAATCCAGGTTCGGTTTACAGCATCATGATGGCCGCATCCGTGTTTGGCGACATCGCGGTGAACGCGCAGTGTATTCGTCATCGCCATACTGGCGTATCACCCGCCGCGATGGTATGGAGTGCCATGGGTTACACGTCTCGGTCACCTCTTGTTCGCATTGACGTCACATTGAACAGTGGACGTTACATTTCAGATGTGTCACGACCTGCGACCAGTAACTCTACCCTTCATTCGATCCCTGCACAAACCCAAAATTTCAGCAGGATACTGCACGACCGCATGTTGCAGGTCCTGTACGGGCCTTTCTGGATACAGAAAATGTTCGACTGCTGCCCTGGCCAGCACATTCTCCAGATCACACAACAATTGAAAACGTCTGGCTCGTCACAATACGCCAGTCACTGCTATTAATGAACTGTGGTATCGTGGTGAAGGTGCATGGGCAGCTGTACCTGTACACGCCATCCCAGCTCTCTTTGACTCATTGCCCAGGCGTATCAGTACGGTTAACAGGGCCAGGGGTGGTTGTTCTGGGTACTGATTTCTCAGGATCTATGCCCCCAAATTGCGTGAAAATGTAACCACATGTCAGTTCTAGTATAATATATTTGTCCAATGAATACCTGTTTATGATCTGTATTTCTTCTTGGTGTAGCAATTATAATGGCTAGTATTGTAATACCCTGGTCATGAACTATGCGACAACAGAGTTACTATTGTTGCCACAAATTGGCGAGGCCCAGGCTCTTCTCAAAAATTACCAAGTCAGTTCTGTTGTCACATTCAGTAGGTTCTACATCTACATCTACATCCATACTCCGCAAGCCACCTGACGGTGTGTGGCGGAGGGTACCCTGAGTAACTCTATCTGTTCTCCCTTCTATTCCAGTCTCGTGTTGTTCGTGAAAAGAAGGGCTGTCGGTATGCTTCTGTGTGGGCTCTAATCTCTCTGATTTTATACTCATGGTCTCTTCGCGAGATATACGTAGGAGAGAGCAATGTATTGCTTCACTCTTCGGTGAAGGTATGTTCTCGAAACTTTAACAAAAGCCCGTACCGAGCTACTGAGCGTCTCTCCTGCAGAGTCTTCCGCTGGAGTTTATCTATCATCTCCGTAACGCTTTCGCGATTACTAAATGATCCTGTAACGAAGCGAGCTGCTCTCCGTTGGATCTTCTCTCTCTTTATACGATCATTCCATTTTAAATCACTCCTAATGCGAACTCCCAGATAATTTATGGAATTAACAGCTTCCAGTTGCTGACCTGCTATTTTGTAGCTAAATGATAAGGGACCTATCTTTCTATGTATTCGCATCACATTACACTTGTCTACATTGAGATTCAATTGCCATTCCGTACACCATGCGTCAATTCGCTGAAGATCCTCCTGCATTTCAGTACATTTTTCCATTGTTGCAACCTCTCGATACACCACAGCATTATCTGCAAAAAGCCTCAGTGAACTTCCGATGTCATCCACCAGGTCATTTATGTATATTGTGAATAGCAACGGTCCTATGACACTCCCCTGCGGCACACCTGAAATCACTCTTACTTCGGAAGACTTCTCTCCATTGAGAATGACATGCTGCGTTCTGTTATCTAGGAACTCCTCAATCCAATCTCACAATTGATCTGATAGTCCGTAAGCTCTTACTTTGTTCATTAAACGACTGTGGGGAACTGTGTCAAACGCCTTGCGGAAGTCAAGAAACACGTCATCTACCTGTGAACCCGTGTCTAAGGCCCTCTGAGTGTCGTGGACGAATAGCGCGAGCTGGGTTTCACACGACCGTCTTTTTCGAAACCCATGCTGATTCCTACAGAGTAGATTCTAGTCTCCAGAAAAGTCATTATACTGGAACATAATATGTGTTCCAAAATTCTAAAACTGATCGACGTTAGAGATATAGGTCTATAGTTCTGCACATCTGAAACGTCCCCTTTGAACAATTCAGCATGACTGTGCTTAAACTAACACACAATATTTTTAGCGCAACGCAATCTGACTTTCAATAATCCCTACAAAAGAATGGCCCTGACTAACATTAACCTATACCTTTCACAAATCACTTACCTCACCAAAAATCTTCGTTACTCGAACTACTGCAATACAGCGAGCACCACTACTGCCAGCTAAATAAAAGATTCAAACTGCGGAAGGCACTAACTACTGATAGGTATAGTTAGCAAATGAAAGATTTTAATAGAGAACAAACAGTGTATTTACCTTAATAGTTATCATATATACAGCAGTTCATGACATCCATTCTTACAAATTTCAAAACTCCGCCATCTCTCTCCCCACATCCACCACTGCTGGCGGCTCACCTCCAACTGCGCAACGCTACGCGCTGTTAGCATCCAGCTGCCGCTGCCCAACACTACAATGGCAGACAACAATGCAAACCAGCCACAGACTGCACACGGCACAGCCAGTGAATTTCATACAGGGCGCTACGTGGCGGCGGCGTTACCAATAAAAAAACCTAAACAGCCTACTTACAATCTGTTCGACGTCCCTTCTTGAAAACGGGGATGACCTGTGCCCTTTTCCAATCCTTTGGAACGCTACGCTCTTCTAGAGACCTACGGTACACCGCTGCAAGAAGCTTATTATTCGAGAAGCTGATTGTGGGACTCGAGAGTCACTGCTTCCTGTGACCCACCAGCAGGTCATCTGCCGACACGTTGTTGCCACAAACATAAACGTGACCATTTATGCCATTGTCTGTACCTAATGCAACCACCTGTTGTAATATCGTGCCAGCGGTAAATGATGTGTGGGTACTTGAGATTTCAGTCCATCTTCAGTAAACTGTTCCCAATTGTATGTAATGACGCTCACCCTAACGTCTGCCCGGAAATCTGTTGTTGTCACCCGTCTAATGCTCGTAGCCAGGAGAACGGTCGTACGACCTTCTTGTGGAGTAGTATTTCCGGCAAAGGCCTATTCTTACACTACTTGCCGCACTGCGTCCGTCTCGTCCCCATTTGCTGCGCAGTCATTGCGTCACAGTCATCTGTCTGTCTGTCTGATCTGTCAGTATGATCCTCCCGTGACTCTCGCGACACTTACTGAACCTATGCCAAAGTTCAAAAGACAAGGGTAAGCTGCAAGTGCAAGTCATTTGAACATGCTATGTTGCGATCTTCACCTGAAACAATCAAGTAATCTTGGATACTCCCAATAGCCAACATGTATTCACACCACTCTTCATCTGTAGAAATGATCTTCTTACGTATGTACTTAGAATGTTGAAAATTTGCTCATATTAGTCAACATATCCCACAGGCACAGAAATACTGTAGTATCGGTTTGGTAGGGGCAAGGTATTCATGTTATAATTCCATTCCGTCAGTGTACGTCATTTCTAACAGTTCTATTTGAGTCTTTCCCAGCGAAAATCAAATGAAATTGTGTGGTTACAGAGAACTTTTCAAATCTCAAACATGTATATGTATATAAGCAGACCGAAGCGACGAATGAAAATTTGTACCAACGCCCAGACTCCTGCTCGCTAGGCAGATGCACTAACCACCACACCACCCTGGCACAGTGCCTTTGCTTAACTACACGGGATACCTTATCATCCCTCCCTACTCAGTCCAAATTCCCATTCAAGTCTCAGACCACTGGTATTCCCTTGGTGTATCGGAATAGCACCTCAGCGTAGAACGAAACAGGCGATCCTGCCTGAAACCCAGGCATAGAAGATTTCATCAAATGAAATTCTGGTTGCAGAGACCTTTTCAAGCCTCACGCATCTATGATTTATATATGCGGACTGAAGTGACGAATGGAAATTTGTGGCAAGGCCGGGATTCGAATCTGGGCAACCTAGACAGAGGCGCAAACCCTGCCACATTGTACAACTGCGTGGACTACCTGATCATTCATCTCTCCTCATGTAAAAACTGGAACAGAAATAGAAAAAGAAGAAATTCAGTATTTTGTTATCGTCTGTTTGATTGAGTTCGCCTCCATGGTTTCCATGATGACCATGGCTGACTGCCATGTGGAGGTCCTGGGTTCAAGTCCCAATACTTCAGTACTACCAGGGTCTTTTTCTTGTTGGGAGGGCTGGAATGGGGACTATGCATCCTCCAGTTGCCGAATGAGAAGTTACTTGAATGGGTTACTTGAATGAGAAGTAGCAGCTTTAAGGTCGGCAAAGCCGACTACGGCTAGCACAGCGGTGTGCTGACCCCAGCCCGCGCCCCGCCCCCACTTACGCCCATACCCCCACAACACATATAAATAATGCCATTGGCCGAGGATGCGTGTGGCCGATCGGGCTCGATTGGATTGTCTCGGGACACGATGGCAGAGCTTTTGTACTTGCTTGACAATCAAGCTGAGCGACAATATATAGTCATACATTGGCTATTTTGCAGCACCACAGAAATGGATGAGTTGCAAGAGACTAACAGGAAAATTGGAGGGATAAATTGTGAACTGCAATGTTCGTGGTTCTTAGCCATCTAGGCGTCTTCTACCCAACCATACATTTTCAGTGACTATTCCAAGTCTCAAACTTGTATGATGTATATATGCAGCCTCAAGCGACGAATGAAAACTTTTAGGCTGAGGCATGAGTGGGAATTTCGATTGAGGAACGAGGCGTGCTAGGGTAGTCCGTATAGTTGCGCATAAGCCACTGTTCTATGTTGGCGTAGAGAAAGGCTCTTCTGTTCAGCGAGCAGGAGACCTGTATCCGAATCCCGACGTTGGCATAAAGTTTCATTTGTTGCTTAAGTCTGCATTTATGTCATACATACCTCAGACCTGAATAGGTCTCATGAACAACACAGTTTGCCGGCCGCTGTGGCCGAGCGGTTCTAGGCGCTTCAGTCCGGAACCTCGCCTGTTATTGTCGCAGGTTCGAATCCTGCCTCGGGCATTATGTGTGTGATGTCCTTAGGTTAGTTAGGTTTAAGTAGTTCTAAGGTCTAGGGGGCTGATGACCTCAGAAGTTAAGTCCTACAGTGCTGAGATCCATTTCAACCATTTTTGAAGCATACAGTTTCATTTGTTTCAAGTAATCTTAGATATTCGCAACTGCCATTATGAACTCAGTCCTCTCTTCATCTGTAGAAACGATCGTTTCCCGTATGTACTTAGAGTACTGAAAATTAACTCACATATGTATGGAATTTTAATCAGCACTTCCCACAATCACAGAAATACTGGAGCATCAGTTCGGCAGCGTAGCGTTTTATCAAGGTATTCATGGCGTAACTTCGTTCCATCAGTGTACGTCTCTAAGAGCGCTCTTTCAGGCTTTCCCAGCGAAGTCGATCGTTTCCTAGTTTCCAGGACTGCCGTCGACTTAATGCTTTTCCCTTCCATAATATTTCGTCGACTTTTTCAGTTGTCATGCGAACGTTTTTAGCGCAGATATTGTTATAAGCAGACGAAACGAAATCGCAGCACCAAGAAGGATGTGCGACGTAAACGAAATTTGGTAGCCGTGTTTCTGAATCTGTAAGATGACGTATATTCAGATTTCACGCTAATTGCATGACAGAGTCGCGCAGGTAGTGCCACTATGAGGATGAAAATCAAGTTTGCCTTAAATAAACACTGTAACGGTCGTGAGCGTTGGTTACCTTCGAGATTAGACTTGGTAAGTTAGTGATAGTCAATAATGCCCTTAGCCGGCCGTGGTGGTCTCGCGGTTCTAGGCGCGCAGTCCGGAACCGAGCGACTGCTACGGTCGCAGGTTCGAATCCTGCCTCGGGCATGGATGTGTGTGATGTCCTTAAGTTAGTTAGGTTTAAGTAGTTCTAAGTTCTAGGGGACTGATGACCACAGCAGTTGAGTCGCATAGTGCTCAGAGCCATTTGAACCATTTTTGAACAATGCCCTTAAGGCGACGATGGCCCCATCAACACCTCACTGAGTTTGAACGTTAATACGCTGGACCCCGCATTGGATAGCACGACGGTTCAAACCCGCGTCCGGCCATTCAGATTTAGGTTTTCCTTGATTTCCCTAAATTTCTGCAACCAGGTGGCGGGATGGTTCCTTTGAAAGGGCAAGACCGATTTCCTTCCCCATTCTTGACGCAATCCGAGCTTGTGCTCTGTCTCTAATGACCCCAATGTCGACGGGACGTTAAACTCAATCTTATTTTCTACTCTCTCTCTCTCTCTCTCTCTCTCTCTCTCTCTCTCTCTCTCTCCTCTTTTATTTATTTATTTGCTTTTTAACCAAGTCGTGTAACGGCTACGAGAAGGTGGATGTTCCTTCTGCGGTACTGCAGAGAGACTTGGCATGAATTCGCTAGAGAACCGGCCTCCGGACGGCCACATGATACTACCGGGAGGGTGGACCATTGAGCTAGGCGTGTAGCTCTCCCGCATCGTACAGCAGCTGCAGTAGCAATCTGAGCAGCAGTTAGCACCACAGTGACGCAACTAATTGCTGGAAATTACTTCAAGGACAGCTCCAAGCCAGACGTCCTGTAGCGTGCACCGCACTGGTCCAAAAACACCGCTATTTGCGACTTCAGTGGCGTCAAGCGAGAGATCACTGGACAACACGATGGAAATCTGTTGTGTTTTCTGATGAAAGTTGGTTCTTTCCCGTGCCAGTCATGGCCGTGGGTTTCTTAGTAGGAGACAGCTGAGGGCCTGCAATCAACCTGTCTGCGTGCCAGACACATGGGATCTACACCTGGAGTTACGGTCTGGGCTGCGATTTCGTGTGGCGGCAGGAGCACTGTAGTGGTTACCACACGCAACCTGAGTGCAAATTTGAGCGTCCGTCTGGCGCTTCGAGCTGTTGTGTTGCCATTCATGAACTGTATTCCAGGGGTGCTTCCCAGCAAGATAACGCTTGCACACATACCGCTGCTGTAACCCAACATGTTCTACCGAGAGTCGACATGTTGCCTTGGCCTGTTCGGTCACCGGGCCTGTCTCCAATCGAGCACATATGCGACATCGTCGGACGAAAGGCTCTGAGCACTATGGGACTTAACATCTGTGGTCATCAGCCCTCTAGAACTTAGAACTACGTAAACCTAACTAACCTAAGGACATCACATAACACCCAGTCATCACGAAGCAGAGAAAATCCCTGATCCCGCCGGGAATCGGACGAAAGCTCCAGCGTCATGAATAAATATCGTTAACCGTCCCTGTACTGCCCGACCAGGTGCAACAGACATGGAACTCCATGCCACAAACTGACAACTGGAACCTTTACAAAACAATGTATTCACGTCTGCATGTTTGCATCTAACATTCTGGAATTTCCAACGGCTATTAATGTACCGGCAATTTTTGTTTTCAATGACTATCTCGCGCTTATATTAACCTGCGATCTTGCAATGTTAGTTACTTAAATAAACGTATTTCTGAACTTTCATAGTATCTTCTTGCTTTATTTCGCGCTCATAGATGTGGCTGTATTCGACGGCAGGCAGCTTGGTGTTGGAATTCGATTCATTACATCTTTACCTAATATATAATACTGTATGTCAAAAGGAGTCAGGAAAAATGTGAAAGTCACAGCTGACGTGCTTAAAAAAAGCGGAATCTACATAGCTGTTTCCTTGCAGAAAAGCACAGAGATCGATGATCTCTTTTAAGAATGTTTGATTTAGTGATTATAAATTTTCCCGCTGATAAAATTGATTATGCCTTTCTTTTATAGCCACAGATTTTCATCTCTTACATTCGCTGCTGTTTCGTTTGTAGTGTGAACCCATATGTCATCATCAGTAAGAAATCGCCCCAAAAAGTAAGCTAAACTCTTTTACAAATGACCAAAACTTCTATATGCAATTCCGTTTTACATTAGTTCAGCATTTACATATCGACACCTTTCTTACACAAAGATTTCACTTAGTTCACTATTCAAGTAACATTACTATACTTTTTCCTCTTACACGCCTACGATACTTGTTATTTCATATATATCTAAACGCCAATCGTCCAACACTATATTGTCAACTTTCTTAGTGTTTTCTTATGTGGTTGTAATTTTGGGACCCCCTGTAAGTGATTCGTTCGCTACAGATGATTGACAACATTTCTCCTTCCGACTCGTACTTCATCGCAGTATATCTGGAAGTAGATTCGTTAAATAAATCTTCACCGTATGAGGATGTTTTTTCTATTGCTGGTAAATAGCCCTAAACTTTCCATATTTCCCCAAATTCAGATTTTCACTCTGCAGCGGAGTGTGCGCTGATATGCTGATATAAAGCTTCCTGCCAGATTAAAACTGTGTTCCGGGCCGAGACTCGAACTCGGGACCTTTGCCTTTCGCAGGCAAGTGCTCTACCAACTGTGCTACCCAAGCACGACTCACGCCCCGTCCTCACAACTTTACTTCTGCCAGTACCTCATCTCTTACCTTCCAAACTTCACAGAAGTTCACCTGCAAAACTTGTAGAACTAACACACCTGGAAGAAAGGATATTGCCGAGCACATGCCCGTGAACGGCAAGCGTTCCAAGTTTGAGTCTCGGTCCGGTACACAGTTATAATCTTCCAGAAAGTATCATATGAGTGGACACACAGCTGTAGAGTGAAAATCTCATTCTGGAAACATCTTACAGGAGTGCTAGTTCTACAAGGTTCGCAGGATAACATCTGTGAAGTCTGCAAAGTAGGAGATGAGGTACTGGCAGAAGTAAAGTTATGAGATGGGGCGTGAATCGTGCGTGGACAGTTCGGGTGGTAGAGGAGTGGGCGGCGAATGGCAAAGGTCCCTTTTTCGAGTCTCGGTCCAGCACACAGTTTTAATCTGCCAGGAAGTGCACACTGATTCCAAATTTCTTTACACATTTATTGTTTCGCTCATTCACACGTAGTTACCACAAGTCCCGTAATGAAGGAGAGTCTTCGTCCGACGTCTAAGGCAGAATTAATCACTGTAAAGTATACTGAAAACCATTTGCGGCTACTTATAATCTGCTCACCTTGATTATCAAGGGAATTCGTTTACCTAATACTTCATCTCAAGCATTCAGGCTACCTTACACAGACTACAATCAGCGACCTATATATTGGCAATACTTGTCTAACACAAACAGTATTTTTTTTACCGTAATATACACCATGGGCTCAATAGCAGGAGTGACTAGCAGAGTTCTCTTTTACTTTCGTTTGGAATATTTTAGAGTCTCAAATTTCGTATCTGATGTCTGCTGACACAATGTTAAAGACCTTTCCACAAAAAAATATAGTTCCATTCCTGAACCACAGACATGGGCACATAATTTACATGGAAAGTATTTGTACTACCATTTATTTTCCATCTGGATGCCTGGAAATTACATTCAGATTCATTTAATGTGCGCTCTTTTATCATTGTCCTGTTGCCTGGAAAACTCTTTAGTTAATTTGGAATTACGTACTACGAAGTTTTATAAGATTAAGTGTTACCCTGTTTTTCTGTAAGCCAACCTTGAGTAATTCAGTAATTCTGTATTAGTAATGTTCCAAGGGAAATTTAGTTTTATTCCTATAGCAACATTTGTTAATTTGTAATTCTGTGGTCAGTTATTGAGGTATGACTCCATTCATGGAAGGTGTATTTTTCTAATGTCATTAAGGATGTACGTCAGGCTTTGAAAAGCTTTACCTGTCTTTAACGAAAACACAATTACAAACCATCTTCAGGCTACACACCCGTGGACGCAAACAGAAAACAGCGAAATTTTCTGCTCTGTTATCCGTATCGCGTCACTTTCCGCCATCTGACTCCCACTGTTTACTCATTTAAGCCAAATTGAGCCTCGCTGGTTTTTATCGTCCACATTGCTACATTTTTATTTATTTTTTGTTTTTATTTCAGAGATTAAAAACTCTAATTTAGACAAATCAGAAGATAACTGACTTTTTTCAGAAATCTGGATTAGAGTTAACTGCTGCAATCCGTTTATACCATTCGTTCCGGATTCCACTTCATAGCCCGTAAATCATGCCTGAATAACGACCCATTAATTAGTCGGCGATCATAGCATTAAGCGAAAATAAATGAACAACGAGTCTGTAAGTGACCGCAGAATTTATTAACCGTGCTGTTCGATGTTATCTGCTGCGGGAACAAACCCCTCTGGCAAATGCAGACACAGTGTGACGACGTAATTATTGTCGCTTAAAACAATATAAACATTCTGTCCCAGCAGTGCTGCAAATAAACGAAGCCCACTGAGTAGACTGAGAGTACGTTACATCGCTTTGTTATCTAGTAGCAGAGCAGATTATGTGACGTTAATCTTCAGTCGGCGCTGGGGTCCTTAGGACTGGAGCCTAAGCACGGACTGGACAAGAAAGGGAAAGGAAACTATCCGCTCTCTTTTGAAACGAACCGGCCCAGGTTTTGGCCAAAATGACTTACAAGAGTTACAGAAAAACTCATGACCAAACTGGAATGGTAATCACATATCTACGCAAGACCTGCCGGCCGAAAATTTCTGGTTTAAGGAGTCGCCTTTGTTCTGCAACTGACTTCCCAAACAGGGCGGAGGAGAGAAGACGTTTCAGACCTACCTCTTGTCCTTGGTGTAGGAAACTGTCCTTAATAGATAGAAGAATCAACAGTCAGTTATGTGTATGTACGCCCGGCAATGGAAACTACTGCAATGAAGACACATCAACTGTAACCACAGGACATGTGCCCTGTAACTGACAAAGTATCATGATGATACTTCCAGCGGCAAAATATTCCAGATTAATCCTCCATTCGAATCTCTGGAAGGTGATTGCCAAAGGGGAGCTGATCATGAGAAAAAGAACGAATAACCAACGAAAATGTAACATACTGTGAGTCAGAGCTTGAAGTGTCACAATAAAAAGCGACTGCTGTTAAAACATCTGAGCGTTCGAATGGCACTCAAGATCTGTAATCACTTATCCGTCTGCTGGGGTAGTGCATCTCTGCATTGTAACTGTAAGTTGTATCTTAGCAAATCGTACGAGCTTTGATGGGACTCATGCCAACAGGCAAAATTGGTGGCGGAATTGGTTCGTGGGGCCCAGTAGCTAGCAGATAAAGACGCACACTTCTCTTCCAGCTGGCGTGACGACGAAGTCCTGTATGTGCCTCGTAGTATAGACAATTTGTATTGGGATAGTGTATTGGGAATATTCAACCGACTGTTTCTGAGTTATGGTGAGATGATTACTGGCTCGCACTCTTGAGATACATTTACGTAATTGTACGTTGTACGGCTTTCCAGGTTATAGTTCTTATCGTGATACATTCTGCAGTCGAGTTTAACATGGGAAATGTAAGGTGTTCCTTCACATTCTGCAGTCGAGTTTAAAATGGGAATATAAGGTCGTCGTTCACACTTCAAAGAAGACGTGCGATCAGCATCCAATTTCATTAGAGTCATCTAACGCTTGAAGTGGTTTATCTCATTTCTCTTCGACTCGTTAAATAATATTTCGGCCATTAACGCAATCGTATGGTGGTTTTCTTCCGTCTATTGTATCCGAATGGTAATGTAAAGACATTTAACCCCTTAAAATGGGCTTGTGTGTCAAATATGTTATCTTGTATTCAAATATCGAACATCATAATACGTGTGAGCGTAATTTAGGATTTTTTCGAGTGTTATTTTTCAGTTAATCAGTTAATGATGATTCAGACTTCCATATGTGTTTACTGATGAACTGTGTTACCGAAATGTGGTACGTTAGTTCTGGCTGCGCGTAAAGCCGTAATGGAATAAGCTGCATAAAAAAGAGATTACAGTTTTATTAAATAAAGTTGATAACACAGTTGAATTTCTAGTCGCTAGCCAGCGAAGACGTCGAGATAATTTATTTTGCCACACTGGCTCAGGGTTTTTCAAATTGGAAGTTGTTGTTGAACACAGAAAACAAAAACATTCGAATAGCACGTATTGCATCTAAAGGGACAATTCTTTCACGTGCACGGTGAGCAGCTGCGTGAGGTCTATCGTAAGGATTATACACAAATCAAAAATAGTTTTGTATGACCTCGGTTCCGAGAGTTAGGGAACCTGTACAGAAAATTGGAATAGAGATCAAGATAAACATCATTTCCGCCCATTTTATTGCTCATCAAAACCACACATTGCATGTTGTACCACCATACAGCGAGACCTTCAGAGGTGGTGGTCCAGAATGCTGTACAAACCCGGTACCTCTAATATCCCGTAGCGCGTCCTCTTGCATTGATGCATGTCTGTATTCGTCGTGGCATACTATCCACAAGTTCATCAAGGCACTGTTGGTCCAGATTGTCCCACTCCTCAGCGGCGATTCGGCATGGAACCCTCAGGGTGGTTGGTGGGTGATGTCGTCCATAACCAGCGCTTTTCAATCTATCCCAGGCGTGTTCGATAGATTTCATGTCTGGAGAACATGCTGGCCACTCTAGTCAAGCGATGTCGTTATCCTGAAGGAGGTCATTCACGAGATGTGCACGATAGGGGTGCGAACTATCGTCCATGAACACTGGACAGTGTGTCTAAGGCGTTCAGCATGACCGGGTTGCCGCCATACACGTCTCCGACGATTGTCTGGTTAAAGGCATATGTGACACTCATCGATGAAGAAACGTGATGCCAATCCTGAGCAGTCCATTCGGCATGATGTTGGGTCTATCTGTACCACGCTGCATGGCGTCTTGGTTCCAAAGATGGACCTCGCCATGGACGTCGGAAGTGAAGTTGTTAATCATGCAATTGTGTACTGTTTGTGTCGTAACACATCTTGTGGCTGCACGAAAAGTATTATTCAACATGGTGGCGTTCCTGTCAGCGGTCCTCCGAGCCATGATCCGTAGGTAGCGGTCATCCACTGCAGTAGTAGCCCCTGGACGCCCTGAGCGAGGCATGTCATCGACGGTTCCTGTCTCTCTGTATCTTCTCCGTGTACGAATAACATCATGTTGGTTCACTCCGTGACGCTTGGACACTTCTTGAGAGCCCTTCGTAGCACAAAGCAACAATACGGGTATTGACCGTCTAGGCATGGTTGAACTACAGACAACACGAGCTGTGTACCTCCCTCGTGCTGGAACGACTGGAACTGATCGGCTGTCGGACCCCCTCCGCCTAATAAGCGCTGCTCATGCAAGGTTGTTTACATCTTTGGGCAGGTTTAGTGACTTCTCTGAACAGTCAAAGGGACTGTGTCTGTGATACACTATGCACAGTCTACGTCTATCTTCAGGAGTTCTGGAAACGGGGTGATGCAAAACTTTTTTGATATGTGTGGTTTACGCCTTGCTTTAGTTAAATCTTGTTAAACCCTCTTTTATTATTCCGTTGAGTTTTGCGAAAATTTTTGCCACTATGAAAGTTAAAATTGCTCTTTCCACACATGAGGCCGATGTTATAGAAACGGGTAAAATTTCAGGGAATAAAACCGGGGTCATAGTCTCTTGAGAGCTCACGCTTTCAACCACCGTTCCCTACCAGGATTTCTTACTTTCAGGTATCTTCTAATTTATGCTGGTGATTTTCGTTGTCTATTTTCACAGGACATTTTCCTTATTTTATGTAAATTCTGTTATTGTATTACTAAGATTAATACCTTGTCCCAGAATTCTGGTATTTCTTGGTGTTCCTTACGTGCAACAGTTAACTTGCTACGTAATGGCTTCTGAACGCATGTGAGATTAATACATGTAGCAAACAGCTTTACTGAGAACAGAGTTACTTACTTTTAACAGGGCTAACCATTCAGAATTGCTTATTAATCACTTTAATACTGAAATACCTTCAAGGTTTCTAGCTTATTTTTGGTATTCAGTGAAAGTGATGTGAGCTCATACTTCATATTTGTACGCTGGATGCTTTTCAAACAGAATTCTGCAGCAGTCGATATGTTACGCCACAGAGGTTCTGTGTACAAGAAATATGATCTTTGGTTGTCAGTAGCATTGTCATTGCCAGTGAAGCATTCAGACAAAAGTAAGTGAGAGAGTCGGGTGTCGATTACGCAGCTGAGCGGTCTGGAAATGACATGCTGAGCACCGAGAGGCTAACACAGAGGATGTTCCTGTCTGCAAATATAATTTTGTAAAGATTGGTTTGAAAAGCGTGAAGATATTGAGGTGATGTCGCTACAATGCTTGCTAGTGCATAATTTATCTTAAATTTGAGAAAGGCAAATTTTTTGGAAGATTGTTCTTTATTTGCTTGAGTCAGTTAGTTTGATTGTCGAGACGTGATTAAGCAAAGTTACTTGCTCACATAGCTTGGACTCAGAGTTACAAATTCACCACTTCCTTCGCCGTTTCAGCAACGTATTATACACTCCTGGATATGGAAAAAAGAACACATTGACACCGGTGTGTCAGACCCACCATACTTGCTCCGGACACTGCGAGAGGGCTGTACAAGCTATGATCACACGCACGGCATAGCGGACACACCAGGAACCGCGGTGTTGGCCGTCGAATGGCGCTAGCTGCGCAGCACTTGTGCACCGCCGCCGTCAGTCTCAGCCAGTTTGCCGTGGCATACGGAGCTCCATCGCAGTCTTTAACACTGGTAGCATGCCGCGACAGCGTGGACGTGAACCGTATGTGCAGTTGACGGACTTTGAGCGAGGGCGTATAGTGGGCATGCGGGAGGCCGGGTGGACGTACCGCCGAATTGCTCAACACGTGGGGCGTGAGGTCTCCACAGGACATCGATGTTGTCGCCAGTGGTCGGCGGAAGGTGCACGTGCCCGTCGACCTGGGACCGGACCGAAGCGACGCACGGATGCACGCCAAGACCGTAGGATCCTACGCAGTGCAGTAGGGGACCGCACCGCCACTTCCCAGCAAATTAGGGACACTGTTGCTCCTGGGGTATCGGCGAGGACCATTCGCAACCGTCTCCATGAAGCTGGGTTACGGTCCCGCACACCGTTAGGCCGTCTTCCGCTCACCCCCCAACATCGTGCAGCCCGCCTCCAGTGGTGTAGCGACAGGCGTGAAAGGAGGGACGAATGGAGACGTGTCGTCTTCAGCGATGAGAGTCGCTTCTGCCTTGGTGCCAATGATGGTCGTATGCGTGTTTGGCACCGTGCAGGTGTGCGCCACAATCAGGACTGCATACGACCGAGGCACACAGGGCCAACACCCGGCATCATGGTGTGGGGAGCGATCTCCTACACTGGCCGTACACCTCTGGTGATCGTCGAGGGGACACTGAATAGTGCACGGTACATCCAAACCGTCATCGAACCCATCGTTCTACCATTCCTAGACCGGCAAGGGAACTTGCTGTTCCAACAGGACAATGCACGTCCGCATGTATCCCGTGCCACCCAACGTGCTCTAGAAGGTGTAAGTCAACTACCCTGGCCAGCAAGATCTCCGGATCTGTCCCACATTGAACATGTTTGGGACTGGATGAAGCGTCGTCTCACGCGGTCTGCACGTCCATCACGAACGCTGGTCCAACTGAGGCGCCAGGTGGAAATGGCATGGCAAGCCGTTCCACAGGACTACATCCAGCATCTCTACGATCGTCTCCATGGGAGAATAGCAGCCTGCATTGCTGCGAAAGGTGGATATACACTGTACTAGTGCCGACATTGTGCATGCTCTGTTGCGTGTGTCTATGTGCCTGTGGTTCTGTCAGTGTGATCATGTGATGTATCTGACCCCAGGAATGTGTCAATAAAGTTTCCCCTTCCTGGGACAATGAATTCACGGTGTTCTTATTTCAATTTCCAGGAGTGTATATCACAGTAATTTTATACATAACAAATGAGTTTTGTGAAGATGGTTGTTAACTGTTAAGGAATCAGAGCTCCGCAATACAGTTTTTGAATGCTAGTCTCTTTTCAATGATTCGTTAAGTTTAGTTTCTTCCACTGTCTCACCACGAAAATTTTGTTTTGTAATTGTATGTCGCCACATTGCACTGAGCACAAGACAGTCACTCAAAACATAAAACATAACGAACACTGCATGGTTGCTTTCCCTTGCATTGCATTCGACAAAGTTTTGCTTTAGCTGGTTTTCAGCTGAGCCATATTTTAATATTCACCACTTACAAACAGTAACGTGTTCCCATTGCCACAAGGTAAGTCATCAAATTTGGTTATAGCCAATTCAACATTAAAGTCAGGGCGGAATAAGATCATTTACAGGTACGAGTTGTATTTCAAAATTATCATCAGTGTCAGTTTAGTTAAATTTTAGTCCAGATTTCATTTCTCTGTCAGCTTATCTTATTCTTACAATGCAGTCTTACATGTCCGGTAGTCGCCATGAATGTCTGGAGTTTAACTTAGTCAGCTTGCAAACGTAAGATTTACAGGGTCTTCACAAAAGCATTTTGGACATTTACTCTTTCAAATTTCGGTTTGAAATTTTATGTAGAATTTTTATTCTGTTAGTTTGTGTTTTGGAATTATAAAACATTCACCGTGACGTCACGCACTGTAGCACTGCTCAATGCGCTGTACAACGCAGAAATTCTCAGGATACCTTATTTAGTACACAGTTTTATATTTCTAGTTACAGGTATTTTGGTAATAGGTCTTTAAGATACAGATGAATTTGGCGACTTTTTTTATCAGATAGCTTTTACGTAAACACATCACTACATTTGTTTCTCTGCAATTTATGCAATTACGATATCTCAGTAGTGAATCTAGAATTAAATAAGGTTTGTGTATGTGTCTTCCATGTTCTCTCTATTTGGTTATTAAATACAAGGAGGTTTCCTGATTGTTTGCTGTAGTTTAAGTGCAGACTGGTATTGTCTCCCATAGAAGGTTAGCTGCAATTTGAAAAATCTGTGTAGAGAAAAATTAAAAAACTCAGTAATATTTCAAAGTAGATTTTTAACGCTTTTGTGCAAGTGGAATGATAACCTTGTGGATTTATTAACATTTTCGTAGTGGCAAGATTACATGGAATTCAAATTAAAGTGTTATGATTCTGTGGAGCAGTTTTCTATGGGAAGGTGTCTCACTTTTTATCGCCAGTTTCTGCTGCAGATCAGCTTAATTTTTGGTTGGGTTGCCATGTTTTTTTCTTGGTACAGTGGTAATGTAATTGGATTTTAAAGCATATCTTGAAAACCCCTTTTTAATGCAACAAACTGCAGCCTACGAAAATTGATATGTGTCATGTAACATGCAACGGTAATCTTTGCCTAGAAACATGTGAGAAAGGATCCGCGGATGATAACTGTGCAACTTTAAAAAATATCTCTACCGAGATACATTCAGTTTTTCTGTAAGACAAATGACTGAAGAAAGACGTGTCGACTTCACCTTATCTTATTTTCTTTTATCTTTCCATGAATAATAATTAATTTCATTTCAATTACATGGTGTCTACTAATTATTGTAGTAGTCCTTTTCAATATCAAAAATATATTTTAATGTGTTTATGAGCTGTTATTTACAGATACATCTGTCAGATATTTTAGTCTCATTGTCTCAACGCGGAAGGTCTGATGACTTATCGTATCATCCCATTTACATATATAACTAAACAAGTCGAATCTTCAGATTTTTCTTCATGAAGTCGGGTTAAACATGAGTTATCACTTTCGTATGGAATAATAGCAGTCTTCTACGATCAATTAGCCTTCAGCCAATAACGAAATGCAATAACCACCAGGGCTCGGAAATACCATGAATAAAAGAAACTAAAATAAGTAATATAGTTATTGCTAGACATGCATTACATATCTAATTAGACCGTGACAACGCATTTGCAGCGTGTCTTTCTCGAGGCAAGCCGTTAATCACTGCATAACTTAGCAAGATTTAAATATTTCTCTTACTTTTGATCTGCCAGAAAAAAATACGTTACAACCGGCAATGCGTGACTGGGCGAATTGCATGTACATTAATTACATATAATCTGGTTGTTGCGTGTGATTCCTTGACACAAAGCCTAATAAAAGGAAAAATATGCAAATGAATCATAGGAGGCGAAAGTATTAAAAATGAATATCCATTTGTGTTTACTTGGAGAGAACATAATTATGAAATAGTAAATGGTTTTCCGACAATCAGACAATCACCGCAAAAATATCAAGTAAGCACATCCTTGCTTTATACCTTCTAGCTACCATGAATTTCAAGGTTCCACCGTGGACATGTCAAATCACGTCAATAGTTTTGCTAATCTGCAGTTCTGAGTATTTTAATTGCAATCTTTGTCGAACTCTCGTGGATTGGAACATCAAGATTTCCGTTCTTTCATTTCGTACAGTTATAATGGCGGTACGATCTTGGTTTGCCTTCTGCCTCTTCTAGAAAGTTCAGAATGAATTTAATTACTGCTAACTACGTAACTACTTATACGCACGCGGACCCAACTGGAGTGACTAACATTAGTTTTGAAAATTATTAACTGCAAGAAGGACTAAGCTAAGAAAATGTGTGAAACGGCAGTATGGCGGAGCCGAATGTCGAAATTACAGACGAGGCAGCGACTGAGATAGAAGTACAAGTACATTCACCCCCAAACGAAATAATTCAGCAATCACCTGCAATTCCAGACCAGTTTGTAATACTATATCAAAAATTAGAAGCCATTATGAATGCTACGTTAAATTATATAACATCACATAAGAGAAATCATGTCAAATTTAAATAACATTAGCCAAGCTATGTAGAGAACATAAGCATCTAATGAAAAATAATTTTCGATCGTTTAGAGCTCAGAATTGCAGATGAAAGAGAATTTTGATCAGTTCGCGAAGGAACAATCCGATCAAATCAACGCAAATTTCACTGGAATGCGTCCCAAAATACTAGCCTTAAAAGAAGCGTGTAAAAGTTTCCCACACACAAGAAAACAACTATCAATGAAGTGGGGGCATTGATGACGGCGCAAACCACGATGGAAACATCAGAGCAACAGCTCACAACTTAATTTCAGAATTTAACTGTGGAGCAAGAGTGTAAGAAGAAAGAAAATTTAGACAAGCAATGCCAGGAACTTGCATATGGCTTTTTCTCCTCGTTAAGGAAGCAACGAGTAGCGCAGCAATGAACAGCGTGCTGCTGCACAAAGTGTAGGCTGAGAAGTGGGGTGCGAGTGTAGCGCCTCTAGTGATACAGCAAAGAATGAATTAACACAAATTAAAACTGAGGCAAAGCGGTAAATACCGCAGTGGCGTGAAGAAGTAAACGCTCAGGTCAATATCCTCCTACGAGGAATAGCAGCGATAAAGAGTGCTGTACAAAGTTGTTGAAATGGTTCAAATGCCTCTGAGCACTATGAGACTTAACATCTTAGATCATCAGTCACCTAGAACTTAGAACTACTTAAACCTAACTAACCTATGGACATCACACACATCCATGCCCGAGGCAGGATTCAAGCCTGCGACCGTAGCAGTCACGCGGTTCCGGACTGCAGCGACTAGAAACGCATGGCCACCGCGGGCGGCTGCAAAGTTGTCACCCATAGGTAGATGCGCGGGTGATGCATTTGAAAATGCCCGTTTATATGATCAGCAGAATAGAGAGGAGACGGAGTGGGTCAATACCTACACAAATAGTTCATTTTATCATGTAGGGACAGGATCGACATTATTTTCTATACTGCTAGAACAGGTTCTTTTAAATTGTAGATAGTTTCAGATGTTTGTACTAGAGAAAATGTCACCTCATCCGGTTGTATTCAAAACAGAGTTTAGGGGATGTGCTATCACAAACATGAAACCATCAGCAAAAGATTATATTCATCAAAGCCTATATACGAAGCCCTTACAAAGAATTCGAAAGAGATTTCTGTAACAAGTATTCGTCAGTGTCTATAATAAGAAACGCGCCATTTTAAGAAAATACTTGAAGCTTAATTTAAATAAATCGAGATACTGGGACGAATCCATTTCTCACATAGACGTTCTCAAACTCTTTAAGTTATCACCTCATATCAAAGAGAGACTAATTCATGAACAGGAGGCAAATCTACTTCACTTTATATCTGTTGTTGATCAACTAGATTTGATCCATGAGGAATTAAAAGGTGCCTTTGGTAAAGTCGCTATGCAGCAGACAGCAGCCGACGCTGTGAACAACAATAGTAATAGGAATTCTAGGTACCGCGGCGCACAGCCGTACAGCACACCTGCGAATTTGAACAGAGCGCAACGTTAAAATGATACTCCACATTTTGTGAAAAAGAGGAGGAACGAATGCTGGTTCCATCCAGGGTATAACAACCCTAAGCAACACGCTAGTGGAAATGCCAACTGGCTAAACAGGTACAACAATTCGTGGGGACAACCCATGCTCAATAACATGGCACTCCCAAAAAGTGATTGGGGAGGCCTCATCAATAGTATAACGAAAACTGATCACAACTGCAAACTCAATCCGTAAGAGTAGTGGAGGTGACAGATGATATCAGTCCACTGACCTCAAGGTGGTCAACGGACTAAACATGACTATACATAGTCCTCTGGTGCATGTCACAGAATGCGATATGGGCAGTAGACAAATTCGTAGATCGCAGCAAAAATATGCTGAACTAGAGTGTTGACATAGATGTTTGGGACGAACTTTGCAATGACATTGGCTCATTCAGGCAGCAGGTAATGTAATGGTGGAAGGTGTTCTCACTATTATAATAACAGACAAAGGTGCAAAAGTGAACGTTGTAGCTATTAATTCCTTTGACAAACTCAGTGAGACACACTACATACCCTCTTTGCCGGAGCAAACCTGGAAGCTTTCGGAAGCTGTTAGTGTGAAATCACAAAGTGTGAAATGGCAGGTGCAGATTAATCTGAATGTAGGAACCAGGCAATGAAATGCAGATTCCCCATAATCGAAGGGTTAACTGTGAGCTGTATAATTGATTTAGAATGTGTTTGAGAGGAACAGCATCACTCACATTTCGCATGATAAATGGATTTTGACAGTTGATGATGGGGAAGTCATTGTCCACATTTCGAAAACTAAATCACGCACAGCAGGCATTGCCAAATTAATAGAGAAGGACTCAACAGAAAAAGTTACTGTACGTCTACAATATATAATACCACTATTAGGAAGAGTCAAAACAGATTTCGATGATAAAAATGTGAAAATTTACTAGAACTGCATTCAGAATAAAGTATCACAATGAAGATGCCTGATGCAATACAGCAAGCCAAACTGGACAAGCCAGCCGTAGTGACCGTGCGATTCTAGGCACTTCACTCCGGAACCGCGTGACTGCTACGGTCGCAGGTTCGAATCCTGCTTCGGACATGGGTGTGTGTGATGTCCTTAGGTTAGTTATGTTTAAATAGTTCTAAGTTCTAGGGGACTGATGACCTCAGATGTTGAGTCCCATAGTGCTCAGAGCCATTTGAACCATTTGAACCAAACTGGACAACCTGTTATGGAAATGCAGTACTGTCTTTTCCAACAAACCTGTTATAATTAACGGACACCAACACAACATGATAGTATTCCCATATGTTCCACTGCTCACCTACTACCCCATCCCATGAGCAAAAAGATAAATATGAAGGCGGAAGCAGCAAAGTATTGCTCTGGAAGGTGACTGAGACATTGCTTTCACCGTTAATAGTCCATAACTAGCAATGGGTAAACCACATGTCATATTGTGGACTAAGGCCAAAATTACTTATTCAAACCAGAGAACAACAAATAATTAAATCCATTGCTCCAACCCTAATGAGGGGGAAAGTAATGGGAACGAAGGATCACGCAATCTGTGGTTACACTGAAAGGAAGTGTATAAAAAATAAACCGCTGAAAAGAGTAAACGTAGCAGTTTGCATGGTGCAAATTACAGGCAGAAGGGGGCACTTACCTAACATAGGTGTTATAAGTCGGTGACTCAGAGTGGTGCGTTAGCAAAACAGAGGCGCGCAGCTGTGTATAAATAGGTGTCAGTTTTCTAACGAAGGGCATTCAAGTGTGGCAGTTGTTGTGGACGGAGAGGCGTGTACGCAGCAGCAGATGGGGCGCAAGTGTTCCAGTCAATGGTGGCTCGCTGGTGCGACTCTCTGAGGCCAACTCGGGGTACGTAGCCAGCCAGCGGCGGGCCACTTGATGGCTCGCTACTGCGGGCAGTCTTGTTGTCTCCCAACACACGCCGGAGGTATTCCAAGGCGAGGGCTGCAGATTTGGCGGTCCGATCGCAGGCACTTGTTGTCGCCCGCGATCTTAACCGTGACAGCAAAGAAACATGCAGCGGGGCGCCTTGCGACTCGCAGCGAGCGGCGCTGAGGCAATGGGGATGAAGGCTGCTGAGTCGGCTGCTGGCGCATCCTGATGTCGTCGAAACAACATGGCTCCACACGGCCGGCATGCACGGGTCCATGAGGTGGCCCTTCCACACCAAGTTGTTTTGCAGACAGCGAAGTGGCGTCCTGGCATCACAGGATCCTGTGACGTAAACAGAGAGGAATGCGGCACTGTAGCTGGGAATAATAAAACATTTGAACATCATGGCCGAGTTTTGCAACGGAGCATCCTGAGAGTTTCCATCCACGCCCCACATTCCTCCACCACGTGCCAAATCCACATTTTGCAGCTACAAAAAGAAGCTTATGACAAAATAAGGCCAAAGACTTAAAAAAATAAGTGACAAGACACTCTTTAGACACATCCCAAACCTTCGATAAGGGTGAAGAGAGGTAAGGGGTGACAGTTGACGAATACTGCGCCATTTAAAGTAGTCAGAATTCCCCACGAGGGATGTTATTTAATAGCATACCCACATTCTGATGCAGTGAAAGGGATGTTCCCCCACAAGGGCTTGAAACATTAAGTGCAACATTAATAAAGTTTTTCCTGTGTTTATTTGTATCTTATATGCTGTCATATATGTAAGTAGTTGTAAGGATTCACGAAACACGAACAGGTCTATAAGCTGACCATAAATAGGGTACCTATGAAGTTCAGCACCATGATTTTTAGAGTGTATTACTTGTTACAATTGAGGATAATGGTTACACAAAATATATTTTATGACTGATGTGTATAGTCTGATTAATATTACTGCAGAAGTTGGACCATTATGGAGTAAGGGGAGTAGCTTACAATTGGTTCGCCTCTTACTTGAAGAACAGAAAGCAGAAGGTAATTCTCCGCAGTATTGAGAGTGGTAGTGATGTCCAGTCCCAATAGGGCACTGTTAAGTGAGCCATTCCCCAAGGGGCGGTGCTGGGGCCACTGTTGTGATTCAAAAGTATTTCTGTTTGCTGATGACACCAGATTGGTGTCATACTGAAACAGTATCAAATAATGTAGTTCATGAAATAAATTAGTGGCTTGTGGAAAACAATTCGATGCTAAATCACAGTGAGACTCAGTTTTTACAGTTTCTAACCCACAATTCAACAAGAACCGATAATTTGATCAGACAGAATGGGCATATTATAAGCGAGACGTAACAGTTAAAGTTCCTAGGCGTTCGGATAGATAGTAAGCTGTTGTGGAAAGCCCATGTTCAGGATTTTGTTCAGAAACTAAATGCTGCTTTATTTACCATTAGAACAGTATCTGAAATAAGTCACAGTTCAACACGAAAAGTAGTCTACTTCGCATAGTTTCATACGCTTATGATGTATGGTATAATTTTTTGGGGTAATGCTTCTGATTCAAAAAGGGTATTTTTGGCTCAAAAACAGGCTGATCGAGCTATTTGTGGTGTAAGTTCGAGAACCTCTTGTCGACCCCTATTCAATAGTCTGGGAATCCTGACATTGCCCTCACAGTATATATTTACTTTAATGTCGTTTGTTGTTAGCAATGTTAGCTTATTCCCAAGAGTTAGCAGATTTCACTCAGTTAATACTAGGCAGAAATCAAATATGCATGTGGAATGCACTTCCTTGACTCTTTTGCAGAAGGGAGTGCAGTATTCTGCTGCATCCATTTTCAATAAGCTATCACAAGAACTCAAAAATCTTAGCAGTAGCCCAAACACTTTTAAGTCTAAACTGAAGAGTTTCCTCATGGCTCACTCCTCCTATTCTGTCGAGGAGCTCCTGGAAGAGCTGAAAAATTTTGCAAATTCAAGTGTTACAATGTTGATTTTCTTTATTTAAACTTACGACTTGTCACCTGAATATTTTTCTTATATTTCATTTTATCTGTTTCTATTGTCGTGTTATAATTTCATGTATTGACTCGTTCCATGACCATGGAAACTTCTCCTTAATTTGGTTCCACGGAACAATAAATTAATAAATAAATCAAAATATTTCTACATGCAATGAATTCGCTTTCTATGTAATGTGGGATAGGAATATATTATAGTATATAAATGTATAAGAAATTATGGACTTATTTCAAAGGGCACAACAAATAAAAATGGTATTGAACACCAATTACAATGTGTTTGTATCACAGAAATATGAAAATTGAAGCTATACATGACTGAACATAGATATAATGCATTTGATGATTGTGTACTGTGGACCCGTTAAGAGGTAAATGAAAGACTGAGGTGACTGAATTGGATCGAAAAGAATCGGCAATTAGTAGTAAAACAAAGTACGATCAGCAAGGAAAAAACAGGAAGGACAGTTTATATAGAATAGCAGTCAAAAGCAGAGTGTAAATAAATGTGTACCAAGCTTACTTAAACGCATACGAAAAAATCATTCCACAATTATCTTGCAAACTGTAAAATAGTTACTAAATCTTTTTTTGCTTACCTTTATATGTGTATATGTATGAATAATTCACCTCTCGACAAAAGGTAATGGCCTTTGATAGATCTTCTGTGTAATTAAAAATTCAAGGACAATTTCCGAATAGGAGAAGCATGCTTGTGCTTTCATAATTGTTTCTTGTGTATAGTATGTTTCACATTTACATCTACATCTACATCTACATCCATACTCCGCAAGCCACCTGACGGTGTGTGGCGGAGGGTACCCTAAGTACATCTATCGGTTCTCCCTTCTATTCCAGTCTCGTGTTGTACGTGGAAAGAAGGATTGTCGGTATGCTTCTGTGTGGGCTCTAATCTCTCTGATTTTATCCTCATGGTCTCTTCGCGAGATATACGTAGGAGGGAGCAATATACTGCTTGACTCTTCGGTGAAGGTATGTTTCGGAACTTTAACAAAAGCCCGTACCGAGCTACTGAGCGTCTCTCCTGCAGAGTCTTCCGCTGGAGTTTATCTGTCATCTCCGTAACGCTTTCGCGATTACTAAATGATCCTGTAACGAAGCGCGCTGCTCTCCGTTGGATCTTCTCTCTCTCTTCTATCAACCCTATCTGGTGCGGAAGCCACACTGCTGAGCAGTATTCAAGCCGTGGGTGAACAAGCGTACTGTAACCTACTTCCTTTGTTGTCGGATTGCATTTCCTTAGGATTCTTCCAATGAATCTCACTCTGGCATCTGCTTTACCGACGATTAACTCCTAATGCGTACTCCCAGATAATTTATGGAATTAACTGCTTCCAGTTGCTGACCTGCTATTTTGTAGCTAAACGATAAGGGATCTATCTTTCTCTGTATTCGCAGCACATTACACTTGTCTACATTGAGAATCAATTGCCATTCCCTGCACCATGCGTCAATTCGCTGCAGATCCTCCTGCATTTCAGTACAATTTTCCATTGTTGCAACCTCTCGATACACCACAGCATCATCTGCAAAAAGCCTCAGTGAACTTCCGATGTCATCCACCAGGTCATTTATGTATATTGTGAATAGCAACGGTCCTATGACACTCCCCTGCGGCACACCTGAAATCACTCTTACTTCGGAAAACTTCTCTCAATTGAGAATGACATGCTGCGTTCTGTTATCTAGGAACTCCTCAATCCAATCACACAATTGATCTGATAGTCCTTATGCTCTTACTTTGTTCATTAAACGACTGTGGGGAACTGTGTCAAACGTTTTGCGGAAGTCAAGAAACACGGCATCTACCTGTGAACCCGTGTCTAAGGCCCTCTGAGTATCGTGGACGAATAGCGCGAGCTGGGTTTCACATGACCGTCTTTTTCGAAACCCATGCTGATTCCTACAGAGTAGATTTCTAGTCTCCAGAAAAGACATTATACTCGAACATAATACGTGTTCCAAAATTCTACAACTGATCGACGTTAGAGACATAGGTCTATAGTTCTGCACATCTGTTCGACGTCACTTCTTGAAAACGGGGATGACCTGTGCCCTTTTCCAATCCTTTGGAACGCTTCGCTCTTCTAGAGACCTACGGTACATAGCTGCAAGAAGGGGGGCAAGTTCCTTCGCGTACTCTGTGTAAAATCGAACTGGTATCCCATCAGGACCAGCGGCCTTTCTTCTTTTGAGCTATTTTAATTGTTTCTCTATCCCTCTGTCATCTATTTCGATATCTACCATTTGGTCAACTGTGCGACAATCTAGAGAAGGAAGCACAGTTCAGTCTTCTTCTGTGAAACAGCTTTGGAAGAAGACATTTAGTATTTCGGCCTTTAGTCTGTCATCCTCTGTTTCAGTACCATTTTGGCCACAGAGTGTCTGGACATTTTGTTTTGATCCACCTACCGCTTTGACATAGGACCAAAATTTCTTAGGATTTTCTGCCAAGTCAGTACATAGAACTTTAGTTTCGAATTCATTGAAAGCCTCTCGCATACCCTCCTCACACTACATTTCGCTTCGCGTAGTTTTTGTTTGTCTGCAAGGCTTTGGCTATGTTTTGTTTGCTGTGAAGTTCCCTTTGCTTCCGCAGCAGTTTTCTAACTCGGTTGTTGTACCATGGTGGCTCTTTTCCATCTCTTACGATCTTGCTTGGCACATACTCATCTAATGCATATTGTACGATGGCTTTGAACTTTGTTCACTGATCCTCAACACCATCTGTACTTGAGACCAAACTTTTGTGTTGAGCCGTCAGGTACTCTGTAATCTGCTTTTTGTCACTTTTGCTAAACAGAAAAATCTTCCTACCTTTTTTAATATTTCTATTTACGGCTGAAATCATCGATGCAGTAACCGTTTTATGATCGCTGATTCCCTGTTCTGCATTAACTGATTCAAATAGTTCGGGTCTGTTTGTCACCAGAAGGTCTAATATGTTATCGCCACGAGTCGGTTCTCTAACTTCTCAAGGTAGTTTTCAGATAAAGCACTTAAAAAGATTTCACTGGATTCTTTGTCCCCGCCACCCGTTATGAACGTGTGAGTTTCCCGGTCTATATCCGGCAAATTAAAATCTCCATCCAGAACTATAACATGGTGGGGAAATCTTCTCGAAATATTTTCCAAATTATCCTTCAGGTGCTCAGCCACAACAGGTGCTGAGCCAGGGGGCCTATAGAGACATCCAATTACCATGTCTGAGCCTGCTTTAACCGTGACCTTCACCCAAATCATTTCACAATTCGAATCTCCGTCGATTTCCTTCGATACTATTGCACTTCTTATCGTTATAAACACGCCTCCCCCTTCTCTGTCCAGCCTGTCTCTGCGGTATACATTCCAATCTGAGTTTAGGATTTCATTACTGTTTACATGTGGTTTCAGCTAACTTTCTGTCCCTAGTACTATATGGGCGTTGTGACCGTTTATTAATGAGAGCAGTTCTGGGACCTTTCTATAGACGCTCCTGCAGTTTACTATTAGCACATTAATATTATTATTCACTGTTGCATTCTGCGTACTCCTACCTTGCCGCGTCTCAGGAGGCATCTTGTCGGGCCTAGGGAGGGAATTCTCTAACCTAAAAAAACCCCCATGTGCACTCCACACGTACTCCGCTACCCTCGTAGCCGCTTCCGGCGTGTAGTGCACGCCTGACCTCTTCAGGGGGACCCAACATTTCTCCACCCGATAGCGGAGGTCTTGAAATTTGCACCCCAGCTCTCCGCAGAATCGTCTGAGTCTCTGGTTTAAGCCTTCCACTCGGCTCCAAACCAGAGGACCGCGATCGGTTCTGGGAACGATACTACAAATAGTTAGCTCTGATTCCACCCCGCGAGCGAGGCTTTCCGCCTTCACCAACTCCGCGAACCGCCTGTACGAACTGAGGATGACCTCTGAACCTAGACGGCAGGAGTCATTGGTGCCGACATGAGCAACAATTTGCAGTCGGGTGCACCCAGTGCTCTCTATCGCCGCCGGTAGGGCCTCCTCCACATCTCGGATGAGACCCCCTGGCAAGCAGACAGAGTGAACACTGGCCTTCTTCCCCGACCTTTCCGCTATTTCCCTAAGGGGCTCCATCACCCGCCTAACGTTGGAGCTCCCAATAACTAATAAACCCCTGCCCCCGTGTGCCTGCTCGGACCTTGCTGAAGGAGCAGCCACATGTCCACTCACAGGCAGAGCGGGCGATGCCACACGGCCAGCCTCCACATTAACCCTCCGCCTCGTCCGCCGCTCAACCCGCCACTCCCCTTGGGGAGAGGGTGCCCCAACCGCGCCCGGTACCCGCGAAGATGTCAGCAGGGACAGTGGGTGAAGCATGTAACACCTGGGGTGTACCTTGCGACGCACCAGACTCCCCACTGCCGCTACACTCCGCGGCAGCAGCCTGAAGACGGCTCACCGTGGCCATCAACACGCTCAGCTGTTCGCGAAGAGTGGCCGGCTCCTCCTGCGTCCGTACACAGCAGTCACACATCCTATCCATCCTAAGGAATCAATTTACTGAAGAGACTTAATCAACTTTTAACTAGACTGCTAATTCACTAAAGGCGGCTGATTATTGACTAAACTGTGATTGCTAACCACTTCTAGTAGAAAACAATGAAAATAGCGCTACCTGTCTCTGGACTGTATTCAAAACAAACACTAGCACTACTAGCACTATGGCTGACTAAAGGGACTCTCTCTGACTGTATTCAAAACAAACACGAAATCTATGGAACACTATTACTAGCACTCGACAAATAAAGCTTCCTAAAAGCAAAAACACACCGAAGAAGAAGTGACAAGTAAGAAAAATACAGTTAATACTTAAATTAAGGTAGCTCGCTGCACAGCAGACGTGAAGCAGACGGCGGTTAGGGCATTCCTCCATCATGTGAAAGTAAATATTTGGTATCTGTGTGAATGAACAAGGATGTCCTAACAATATATACATACAATTTATAATAGATCTATGTTAAATCTACAAACTGTGTTATGTAAAATTACAATCTGTACATATCAGGTCCTTGGTCATATAAAAAAGTGAAGAAGCGACTAGGCAAATTTAAAATTTTACTGTAAATATCAATGTATTTTAAAAATTGGAAATAAATTGTTAATAAAAACAAAACTATAGTTCGTTGGGGATATATACATAGCGTTCGGCAAAGCAAAATATAGACTTGAAAGATGCGAAGTGTATAAAGAAACGGTAAAGATGTGCTACAGTGAAGCTGATAGCTGACGCTTTTGCGATTGCCACTAGTAAATCAGCGTATGCACAGTGGTACTCAGAACAGTGGCTGAAAAAGTAGTGAGTAATCACTTACCTTTTTGATCTCGAACTGCGAAGTGTAGAGCGAATCTAACAGCAGATTCGCAACTGGATGGACTCTTCAGATAAAATACTGCATTTTCACAGCCACGACGAAGAAAACTATGGGACGGGACCCACGTGTACATGGGTGGTAACTCAGTTCATCAGTGAATGCTCCGGCCAGCCTCGACTATACAAGTAATAGCATGAGCCAATTGTCACTTTTAAAATGTACCAGCGTGACACTTGTAGCTGAGGATGAAAACTGTTACCAAAACTACCAATCAGGGGCGCTTTAAAATAAAGTGCTTGTCATGGTGATTCGAAAAACGAATGAACGCTTGATCACGGGGGACATGAAACCTCGTAATAAGTGACAAAGTTTTTAACTTTATAATTAAAATAAAAAAGCTATTGACATTTAATTAATACATTTATGTTTGTGAATACGAACCAAAATCCACAATGGGAAATACGGATCAAACAAACAAAAATAGTCAGCAAAAATAAACATTCTAACGCGTTGTAAACCAAACACTGATACTAATAACATTGTGTTTCGTAGTACGGCAAAATAGACTGTATACTGTTGAAAACTGAATATAACTACATGATTGTTAACATTGTTAACAGTTAATACGGTTCCTTAAATGTATGGGGGATTAATATTAACAGTCTTTATCTTTAACATTAGCACGGGAATAAATATGGAGTGTGAATACATTACGAAGGGAATAACTGAATTTCGCAACATACTTTTATTCACGCGACAGGAAACTACTGGAGAAATTACACAACGTCTTGATCTCAGCATACACTACGATCACAGGGGGAGGTTTCAATGGACAGTGATCAAAGTCCACTATATTTATCCACTTTATTTTGAAACTGGTAAGTTACTTTTATTTTTTTAAAAGACGTGTATATTGGTACTATTGTTTGTTCTACTGAAAGATGTACGGACATGTGTGACGTTGCATTTCTAATGATAACAGAATTTTGACTGAGAACACAAAGAAACAAAAATTAATTACTGTCCTTGAAAATCATAAAGAAATCAATCCTCAAATACCTGACAGCGAGTTTGAAAATATTCTCTAACAACTCCTAACAACAGTTCTGCAATGTTCCTATACGCAACGGACAACTTACGTCGTCTTATCGCTGCATTTGCGTCATGAGCTATATGCTAAAAATATTTCAAAAGCAATACTGTGATCCACGCAGAGTACAATGCATGCTCATGATAATTACAACTACTGCCATATTTTTTATATAGAGACACTGAATGAACAGGAGGTGTTTGCTCAACTAGCCTTAAACGGTGTAAAAAACGGAAGAAACTAATAAAGACTTTACTATATTCGCAAAATAGATTATTTAAACGCTGACAAACTTTACACAGACCTCAATTATTGCACAATGTCTATATTCAATAAACACGTATCTGTTCACAACAAAGATAACGAATATTTTTCTCAATGTATGTATGCACAAATCTGACAAAATCCCTCCAGTTCGCAAGCAAGCAACAACTATGTACAGAAAAAGGCAAATTACCAAAAATCCTCTCATGTCGCGCGGCTTCTCTCCACCGCAGGCTGCGTCCGACCACTTACGACTCCTCTCAACAACTGGCCACTACTCGTGATAATAATATCTCAGAGTCAGAGTTTGTGTATGCACACCACAGCAAAATCATTTGTCAACTTTGCAAAGAAGTATTTACGTCCAACTTTCAGTTTGATAAATTTCAATGATTTTAATAAATCCTGATCTGTCGGTATGTTCCCAGCCATATACATATTCTTTCTGGTCGGCGAGGTGAGCATGATGAAGTTAGGAGGACCTACTGTGGGTGGGCGATAGATTCAGCACTAAGCTGTAAAAATGCAATAAAATCATAAGAGTCCAGTACCCACAAATGTTGATACAAATATGGGTGTTCGTTCTTCTTAGTGAATTTTGGACTATTTGGTTAAACAGTCTCCTAGTGGGAATTTCTTAAAATTCATTTGATGCTCGCACTACACAGAAATAAAAGTTAACCTGAATAGTCATGCGAGAACATGAATTATGATTAGAATAATTAGAATTGTAAACAGAAGTTACAGATAAACCACTGAAAGCGATCAGTAAACTGAATGGCAGGAGCATTTTACAAAATGGTATCCCATTAGAAAGGTCGCAATCTTGGTTCACGAGAGTAAAGAAAATTTTCTCAATGTTAACTGCGGAGAACACAAGCGTACATCTATTCATTAGTAAACGTGGTAGCAAGTTCTGAACTGATGAACGTGCCGAAGGCAAGTGTTGCTCAACAGACCTAGAACAAAGCATTAACACCCAAGTTCACATTATACTGAGAAACTTTCAGAATAAATATATAAAACAAAGAGGAAGTCGCTTATAAAAGGCTATGCAATAATTATAACATATTTTTATTGAACTGCTTGTTACCGGTAAGCTTTGTACAGAATATTATGGGAAATCACAGAAGTCGTTCCTCATTGGCTGAACCCAAACAGCAACATGGGCCCACTGCAGATTTTGGATCTAAACCGATTTTCATATTTCGCTCTAGGATTTTCCTTCTAGTATTAAAATCTATAGACCCTTTCCTTACTGGATAACTGTAATTGTTTACTTTTTTAATAGCAATTTCGTATTTTCTTGACTCCATCTTTCCTTAGCTGAACTAGTTTTGGAAACATACTTAGTTGGAGCCTGAAAAAAAATAATTCTCGTCAAAACTGAAAAATAAACATAGTTTTACGGGTTAGCCAACTGTACCAAGGTTGGTATGGCCATCTCTCCCAGACTGCAGGGAGCGTCATCAGTATGGTGGACGAGAACGGAGAGAGAAATTACATGACGGTATGCAGCTAGATCAATATAGCTGTCAAATATAAGTTTCCGTAACTGCTCTCAATCTGACTTCCGTGAAGCGGAAAAGTATTGAAATGCTACATAATATTAAGCCGAGTGAAAACCAAAATCGTGAATAACACTTGCTTTCAATTGAAATAAAGAGAAAAGGAAAGTATCAATGTGTCACTCGCAACAAAAACTCACTATCAATTAACCGGGATCGCTGGAAACCGGGTAGTTGAAAAACCACAGCCATTGGTCACCTGCCCCCTATCACTATGGAAGCCTGTTTCACTCTATTATACTATTACAAACTTCTCCAACATCGATGTTCGTCGGTATTGGATGTATTCTGCCAGAATTAAAGAATTGTGTTTGTGAAATTCCAACATTGTCGCCTCGTTGATACATCGTTAATCCACTAAATAACAGGCATTTCCCTCACGGATAAACTAGTGTTCTAGCTACCAGTTATCAAGTTAAATCTGCAAGCACGGACCCAAGTCAAGAACACTTACTTGCTGCTTCACGGGCCAACTTGGCTATTTCGTTACCTAGCAGTCCGCTTGAGATTTGCAATTATGGAGTTGCGGTGCGCTAACTTTATTTGGCGTGCCTGCCCGCCTGATGCTACATATAACAGCGCTACATTTCTGAACTGCTCCGCCACCGCTCGTGAATGGCCGTTATTAAGCCAGGAGCTCTCGCACGCCGTCCATTAAAATGCCTCTGCTGTAAATTCTGCTGCCAGCAGTCGGAATCGAAGCAGCAGGCCATTATAGAGCCGAATGCGCGACCACTTAACTGAGCAGACGCAGTCTGTATTTGCGCGCCGACCATCCTGAAGCTTGCGGTTTTATATACGACACTAGTGCTGTCCGAATTTATTGCGTCTCGTATGCCAGATAATACCGATTAGCGTGGGTCTCACCGAGTTCAAGGCAAAGCTGTGGCCCTATCAGTTCATTGAAAAATAGTTATAGGCTAAGAAATTAGTACTCTAGTCTGATTTAAATATGTGTAATATTGTGAGTGTTCTGTTCCCTTCTAAACTGAGGTGGCAAAGTAATGGGATAGCGGCATGCACATATACACATGGCGGTAGTATCGCGTACATAGGGTATAAAAGGGCAGTGCATTGACGGAGCTGTCATTTGTACTCTGGTGATTCATGTGAAAAGGATTCCGACGTGATTATGGCCGCACGACAGGCATTAACAAACTTTCAAACTTTGCACGCGGAATGGTAGTTGGAGCTAGACGCATGGGACATTCCATTTCGTACCTCGTTTCGGGTATAAGACGACGATAAGGAGTGAATTCTCCTAATGACGACACCGGTATTAGCTGAAAGTGTGAAGGTAACAGGAAGAACACTTGCTGACAGTTTTAAGATATATATAGCTAGGATTCTTATTTACTCCATAAAACCTTAAAGCACGTAGCTCAAAATCTCAGCTAGTATCTAGCCAGCGTATCTCAACGTCTCGAAAGACCTAGCCGAATATTTCACGTAACTGTCGGGGCTACATACAGAATAGGCTGGTGTCTGTAGAGGCTTCATACTTTGCCTACCCATAGCCTGGACTCTTCCCCTAGCTCTATCTCAACTCGACGGTCTGAAATTGTATTACTGACGCTTAATAATCTTGGTAAGCGCAATCAATAATGAGACCATTCTTTCTATTTTAATTCAGGTTGTCCTCTTTTGTGCCACTCAAACGAGACAGAACCTCCCTCTTGTAAGTGTAACGTGAACATTCTAATAGCTTGCTACAGTCTGGAAAATTTCTTTCTCGTCCATCTTGTAAGCAGTTCTATGTTTCTCTGAGATCTATGGCTCGTGGTAATGTGACTAATTCCTCATTGTGCCCATTATTATGTGTCCGTTACAAGTTACTTCTGATTCAACAAATTGCTTATTATCTGCTAGTTAGTTAGTAAGACAGTTTTATATTCCATGGATCATTTTGAATAAGATATACAGATGTGAGCTTGTAATTCCATTCCTACCAACCACCTTTTACCCATTATTATAATAGAATCTCTTTTACGGAATAGATGAAGTTATGAAGGAGAAACCATTTCAGTGTTCGTTCAAAGTTTACTTTGCTGTCTGTCAGATATTTTATATCGCTGGGTAAGTGATCGACATTTTTTGTTGCAGCGTTGTGCACCCCTTCTTGTGCTAAGGACTGCCTTAATGTGGATAATGAATATCATTTTTCGTTCTGGTATTGTAATTATGTACATCGTTGTTCATTTTGAACTTTAGTGGATTATATACAACAAACTTCATGTGAGAATAAATATGCAATAAAGCAGTGCAGAATAGCCCAATTCTTATACAGATATCTTCAACGTGATCGTGGATGAGCACCAATGCTCCTTACAGGACGTTTTTGAGCAACGAAGACTTTCTTAAAGATGACTTTCCGCAGAACCTTACTCCATATGACATTGTTGTTGTTGTTGTTGTTGTCTTCAGTCCTGAGACTGGTTTGATGCAGCTCTCCATGCTACTCTATCCTGTGCAAGCTGCTTCATCTCCCAGTACCTACTACAACCTACATCCTTCTGAATCTGCTTAGTGTACTCATCTCTCGGTCTCTCTCTACGATTTTTACCCTCCACGCTGCCCTCCAATGCTAAATTTGTGATCCCTTGATGCCTCAAAACATGTCCTACCAACCGATCCCTTCTTCTGGTCAAGTTGTGCCACAAACTTCTCTTCTCCGCAATCCTATTCAATACCTCCTCATTAGTTACGTGATCTATCCACCTTATCTTCAGTATTCTTCTGTAGCACCACATTTCGAAAGCTTCTATTCTCTCCTTGTTCAAACCAGTTATCGTCCATGTTTCACTTCCATACATGGTTACACTCCAAACAAATACTTTCAGAAACGACTTCCTGATACATAAATCTATATTCTTCAGAAACGCTTTCCTTGCCAATGCCAGTCTACAGTTTATATCCTCTCTACTTCGACCATCATCAGTTATTTTACTTCCTAAATAGCAAAACTCCTTTACTACTTGAAGTGTCTCATTTCCTAATCTAATTCCCTCAGCATCACCCGATTTAATTTGACTACATTCCATTATCCTCGTTTTGCTTTTGTTGATGTTCATCTTATATCTTCCTTTCAAGACACTGTCCATTCCGTTCAACTGCTCTTCCAAGTCCTTTGCCGTCTCTGACAGAATTACAATGTCATCGGCGAACCTCAAAGTTTTTACTTCTTCTCCATGAATTTTACTACCTACTCCAATTTTTTCTTTTGTTTCCTTTACTGCTTGCTCAATATACAGATTGAATAACATCGGGGAGAGGCTACAACTCTATCTCACTCCTTTCCCAACCACTGCATCCCTTTCATGTCCCTCGACTCTTATGACTGCCATCTGGTTTCTGTACAGATTGTAAATAGCCTTTCGCTCCCTGTATTTTACCCCTGCCACCTTTGGAATTTGAAAAAGAGTATTCCAGTCAACATTGTCAAAAGCTTTCTCTAAGTCTACAAATGCTAGAAACGTAGGTTTGCCTTTTCTCAATCTTTCTTCTAAGATAAGTCGTAAGGTCAGTATTGCCTCACGCGTTCCAACATTTCGACGGAATCCAAACTGATCCTTCCCGAGGTCCGCATCTACCAGTTTTTCCATTCGCCTGTAAAAAATTCGCGTTAGTATTTTGCAGCTGTGACTTATTAAACTGATAGTTCGGTAATTTTCACATCTGTCAGCACCTGCTTTCTTTGGGATTGGAATTATTATATTCTTCTTGAAGTCTGAGGGTATTTCGCCTGTCTCATACATCGTGCTCACCAGCTGGTAGAGTTTTGTCATGACTGGCTCTCCCAAGCCCGTCAGTAGTTCTAATGGAATGTTGTCTACTCCGGGGGCCTTGTCTCGACTCAGGTCTTTCAGTGCTCTGTCAAACTCTTCAAGCAGTACCGTATCTCCCATTTCGTCTTGATCTACATCCTCTTCCATTTCCATAATATTGTCCTCAAGTACATCGCCCTTGTATAAACCTTCTATTTACTCCTTCCACCTTTCTGCTTTCCCTTCTTTGCTTAGAACTGGGTTGGCATCTGAGCTCTTGATATTCATACACATGGTTCTCTTCTCTCCAAAGGTCTCTTTAATTTTCCTGTTGGCAGTATCTATCTTACCCCTAGTGAGATAAGCTTCTACATCCTTACATTTGCCCTCTAACCATGCCTGCTTAGCCATTTTGCACTTCCTGTCGATTTCATTTTTGAGACGTTTGTATCCCTTTTTGCCTGCTTCATTTACTGCATTTTTATATTTTCTCCTTTCATCAATTAAATTCAATATTTCTTCTGTTACCAAAAGATTTCTAGCAGCCCTCGTCTTTTTACCTACTTTATCCTCTGATGCCTTCACTACTTCATCCCTCAGAGCTACCCATTCTTCTTCTACTGTATTTCTTTCCTCTATTCCTGTCAATTGTTCCCTTATGCTCTCCCGGAAACTCTGTACAACCTCTGGTTCTTTCAGTTTATCCAGGTCCCATCTCCTTAATTTCCCACCTTTTTGCAGTTTCTTCAGTTTTAATCTACAGGTCATAACCAATAGATTGTGGTCAGAGTCCACATCTGCCCCTGGAAATGTCTTACAACTTAAAACCTGGTTCCTAAATCTCTGTCTTACCATTATACATTCCTGGAAATTGAAATAAGAACACCGTGAATTCATTGTCCCAGGAAGGGGAAACTTTATTGACACATTCCTGGGGTCAGATACATCACATGATCACACTGACAGAACCACAGGCACATAGACACAGGCAACAGAGCATGAACAATGTCGGCACTAGTACAGTGTATATCCGCCTTTCGCAGCAATGCAGGCTGCTATTCTCCCATGGAGACGATCGTAGAGATGCTGGATGTAGTCCTGTGGAACGGCTTGCCATGCCATTTCCACCTGGCGCCTCAGTTGGACCAGCGTTCGTGCTGGACGTGCAGACTGCATGAGACGACGCTTCATCCAGTCCCAAACATGCTCAATGGGGGACAGATCCGGAGATCTTGCTGGCCAGGGTAGTTGACTTACAGCTTCTAGAGCACGTTGGTGGGCACGAGATACATGAGGACGTGCATTGTCCTGTTGGAACAGCAACTTCTCTTGCCGGTCTAGGAATGATAGAACGATGGGTTCGATGACGGTTTGGATGTACCGTGCACTATTCAGTGTCCCCTCGACGATCACCAGAGGTGTACGGTCAGTGTAGGAGATCGCTCCCCACATCATGATGCCGGGTGTTGGCCCTGTGTGCCTCGGTCGTATGCAGTCCTGATTGTGGCGCTCACCTGCACGGCGCCAAACACGCATACGACCATCATTGGCACCAAGGCAGAAGCGACTCTCATCGCTGAAGACGACACGTCTCCATTTGTCCCTCCATTCACGCCTGTCGCGACACCACTAGAGGCGGGCTGCACGATGTTGGGGCGTGAGCGGACGACAGCCTAACGGTGTGCGGAACCGTAGCCCAGCTTCATGTTGACGGTTGCTAATGGTCCTCGCCGATCCCCTGGAGCAACAGTGTCCCTAGTTTGCTGGGAAGTGGCGGTACGGTCCCCTACGGCACTGCGTAGGATCCTACGGTCTTGGCGTGCAACCGTGCGTCGCTGCGGTCCGGTCCCAGGTCGACGGGCACGTGCACCTTCCGCCGACCACTGGCGACAACATCGATGTACTGTGGAGACCTAACGCCCCACATGTTGAGCAATTCGGCGGTACGTCCACCCGGCCTCCCGCATGCCCACTATACGCCCTCGCTCAAAGTCCGTCAACTGCACATACGGTTCACGACCACGCTGTCGCGGCATGCTACCAGTGTTAAAGACTGCGATGGAGCTCCGTATGCCACGGCAAACTGGCTGACACTGACGGCGGCGGTGCACAAATGCTGCGCAGCTAGCGCCATTCGACGGCCAATACCGCGGTTCCTGGTGTGTCCGCTGTGCCGTGCGTGTGATCATTGCTTGTACAGCCCTCTCGGAGTGTTCGGAGCAAGTATGGTGGGTCTGGCACACCGGTGTCAATGTGTTCTTTTTTCCATTTCCAGGAGTGTATAATCTATCTGATACCTTTTAGTATCTCCAGGGTTCTTCCACGTATACAACCTTCTTTCATGATTCTTAAACCAAGTTTTAGCTATGATGAAGTTGTGCTCTGTGCAAAATTCTACTAGGCGGCTTCCTCTTTCATTTCTTAGCCCCAATCCATATTCACCTACTATGTTTCCTTCTCTCCCTTTTCCTACACTCGAATTCCAGTCACCCATTACTATTAAATTTTCGTCTCCCTTCACTATCTGAATAATTTCTTTTATTTCATCGTACATTTCTTCAATTTCTTCGTCATCTGCAGAGCTAGGTGGCATATAAACTTGTACTACTGTAGTAGGTGTGGGCTTCGTATCTATCTTGGCCACAATAATGCGTTCACTATGCTGTTTGTAGTAGCTTACCCGCATTCCTATTTTCCTATTCATTATTAAACCTACTCCTGCATTACCCCTATTTGATTTTGTGTTTATAACCCAGTAGTCACCTGACCAGAAGTCTTGTTCCTCCTGCCACCGAACTTCACTAATTCCCACTATATCTAACTTTAACCTATCCATTTACCTTTTTAAATTTTCTAACCTACCTGCCCGATTAAGGGATCTGACATTCCACGCTCCGATCCGTAGAACGCCAGTTTTCTTTCTCCTGATAACGACGTCCTACTGAGTAGTCCCCGCCCGGAGATCCGAATGGGGGACTATTTTACCTCCGGAATATTTTACCCAAGAGGATGCCATCATCACTTAATCATACAGTAAAGCTGCATGTCCTCGGGAAAAATTACGGCTGTAGTTTGCCCTTGCTTTCAGCCGTTCGCAGTACCAGCACAGCAAGGCCGTTTTGGTTAATGTTGCAAGGCCAGATCAGTCAATCATCCAGACTGTTGCCCCTGCAACTACTGAAAAGGCTTTTGCCCCTCTTCAGGAACCAGACATTTGTCTGGCCTCTCAACAGATACCCCTCCGTTGTGGTTGCACCTACGGTACGGCCATCTGTATCGCTGAGGCATGCAAGCCTCCCCACCAACGGCAAGGTACATGGTTCATGGGGGGGGGGGGGCATATGACATTATGGAGTGAAAATATTCAAACTATACCAGCATATTGATTTGTCTCTCCCCAGTATTTCCAATGATTGATTCTAAGTGGAAATATGGATGAACAAGGTGGTTTTGCGAGCTAAAAATGTGCTTTTTCCTTTTAAAATTTCATCATTACGAATGCCTAAGGATTTTGAAGTCTCCACCTTATGTATTATTTCCTTATCATGTGTTACAGTTACCAATATTGTACGTGCGCCTAGATGTGCAAAACTGAATATGTTGTATGTTATTTTATGTTGAGGATGAGACTTTGCAGAAAATCAGTCAATGATATTTTTAAGAACATGTACGTGCGCTTGGATTGATTACAATACTAGAGTCATCTGCAAAAATAACGAATTCTCCTTGTTGCATATTGTATGGAAGATCTTTGCATATGTGTGGAACAACAGTGGGCCTATGGCTGAGCCTTGGGGAACCTCATAAGTCATTTTTCCGCAATTAGAATTACGTACCCAGACTGTGTTTACTGAATTACTGAAAAACAACTTACCGCATTCTTTTAGATAGATATAACTTTATCCATTGGTTGGCTATACAATCATTCCCAAAAAAATTTTAATTTATCTAGGAGAATTGGGGATAAGAAATGAAAGAGGAATCCTCCTGGTAGAATTTTGCACAGAGCACAACTTAATCATAGCTAACACTTGCTTTAAGAATCATGAAAGAAGGTTGTATAAATGGAAGAACCCTGAAGATACTAAAAGGTATCAGATAGATTATATAATGGTAAGACAGAGATTCAGGAACCAGGTTTTAAATTGTAAGACATTTCCAGGGGCAGATGTGGACTCTGACCACAATCTATTGGTTATGACCTGTAGATTAAAACTGAAGAAACTGCAAAAAGGTGGGAATTTAAAGAGATGGGACCTGGGTAAATTGAAAGAACCAGAGGTTGTACAGAGTTTCAGGGAGAGCATAAGAGAACATTTTACAGGAATGGGGGAAATAAATACAGTAGAAGAAGAATGGGTAGCTTTGAGGGATGACGTAGTGAAGCCAGCAGAGGATCAAGTAGGTAAAAAGACGAGGGCTAGTAGAAATCCTTGGGTAACAGAAGAAATATTGAATTTAATTAATGAAATGAGAAAATATAAAAATGCAGTAAATGAAGCAGGCAAAGAGGAATACAATCGTGTCAAAAATGAGATCGACAGGAAGTGCAAAATGGCTAAGCAGGCATGGCTAGATGACAAATGTAAGGTTGTAGAGGCTTATCTCACTAGGGGTAAGATAGATACTGCCTACAGGAAAATTAAAGAGCCCTTTGGAGATAAAAGAACCACTTGTATGAACATCAAGAGCTCAGATGAAAACCCAGTTCTAAGCAAAGAAGGGAAAGCAGAAAGGTGGAAGGAATATATAGAGGGTCTATACAAGGGCGATGTACTTGAGGACAATGTTATGGAAATGGAAGAGGATGTAGATGAAGATGAAATGGGAGATACGATACTGCGTGAAGGGTTTGACAGAGCACTAAAAGACCTGAGTCGAAACAAGGCCCCCGGAGTAGACAACATTCCATTAGAACTATTGACGGCCTTGGGAGAGCCAGTCTCGACAAAACTCTAGCAAGATGTATGAAACAGGCGAAATACCCTCAGACTTCAAGAAGAATATAATAATTCCATAATTCCAATCCCAAAGACAGCAGGTGTTGACAGATGTGAAAATTACCGAACAATCAGTTTAATAAGCCATAGCTGCAAAATACTAACACGAATTCTTTACAGACGAATGTAAAAGCTAGTAGAAGCCGACCTCGGGGAAGATCAGTTTGGATTCAGTAGAAATACTGGAACACGTGAGGCATTACTGACCTTACGACTTATCTTAGAAGAAAGATTAAGGAAAGACAAACCTACGTTTGTAGCATTTGTAGACTTAGATAAAGCTTTTGACAATGTTGACTGGAATACGCTCTTTCAAAATCTAAAGATGGCAGGGGTAAAATACAGGGAGCGAAAGGCTATTTACATTTTGTACAGAAACCAGATGGCAGTTATAAGAGTCGAGGGACATGAAAGGGAAGCAGTGGTTGGGAAGGGAGTAAGACAGGGTTGTAGCCTCTCCCCGATGTTATTCAATCTGTATATTGGCTCTGAGCACTATGGGACCCAACTGTTGTGGTCATTAGTCCCCTAGAACTTAGAACTACTTAAACCTAACTAACCTAAGGACGTCACACACATCCATACCCGAGGCAGGATTTGAACCTGCGATCGTAGCAGTCGCACGGTTCCGGACTGCGCGCCTAGAACAGCGAGACCACCGCGGCCGTCAATCTGTATATTGAGCAAGCAGTAAAGGAAACAAAAGAAAAATTCGGAGTAGGTATTAAAATCCATGGAGAAGAAATAAAAACTTTGAGGTTCGCCGATGACATTGTAATTCTGTCAGAGACAGCAAAGGACTTGGAAGAGCAGTTGAATGGAATGGACAGTGTCTTGAGAGGAGTATATAAGATGAACATCAACAAAAGCAAAACGAGGATAATGGAATGTAGTCGAATTAAGTCGGGTGATGCTGAGGGAATTAGATTAGGAAATGAGACACTTAAAGTAGTAAAGGAGATTTGCTATTTGGGGAGCAAAATAACTGGTGATGGTCGAAGTAGAGAGGACATAAAATGTAGACTGGCAATGGCAAGGAAAGCGTTTCTGAAGAAGAGAAATTTGTTAGCATCGATTATAGATTTAAGTGTCAGGAAGCCTGTTCTGAAAGTATTTGTATGGAGTGTAGCCATGTATGGAAGTGAAACATGGACGATAAATAGTTTGGACAAGAAGAGAATAGAAGCTTTCGAAATGTGGTGCTACAGAAGAATGCTGAAGATTAGATGGGTAGATCACATAACTAACGAGGAGGTATTGAAAAGGATTGCGGAGAAGAGAAGTTTGTGGCACAACTTGACCAGAAGAAGGGATCGGTTGGTAGGGCATGTTCTGAGGCATCAAGGGATCTCCAATTTAGTATTGGAGGGCAGCGTGGAAGGTAAAAATCGTAGAGGGAGACCAAGAGATGAATACACTAAGCAGATTCAGAAGGATGTAGGTTGCAGTAGATACTGGGAGATGAAGAAGCTTGCACAGGATAGAGTAGCATGGAGAGCTAAAAATGGTTCAAATGGCTCTGAGCACTATGGGACTTAACAGCTATGGTCATCAGTCCCCTAGAACTTAGAACTACTTAAACCTAATTAACCTAAGGACATCACACAACACCCAGCCATCACGAGGCAGAGAAAATCCCTGACGCCGCCGGGAATCGAACCTGGGAAGCGAGAACGCTACCGCACGACCACGAGATGCGGGCCATGGAGAGCTGCATCAAACCAGTCTCAGGACTGAAGACAACTACAACATAGGAGACTACTGTGATTAACACAGTCAAATGCCTTACATACATCGCAGAAAATACTAAACAGCACTATTGTATCATTTACTGATTGCAAAATTTTATGAGTGAACATGTAAACGGCTTTCTCAGTACAGCAACTCTTCTGAAACCCAAACTATGATTTACTGAGGATATAGCCGTTGCTAAAGTGAAATACTATTCAAGAATACATCACCTTCTCAGAAGTTTCGGAAAATGATGCCAGCAGCGAAACAGGTTGGGTATTAGATGTGATATAATTATGAAGGGTAAAATAAGCTAAATATATGAATTGGGGCTTCTGTTTAGAAGGGCACTGGACTAGGGTAGCCCGTGCAGGCGTGTTAGCTATAGTGGTGTGGTGATGATGGCTGGCATTCCGGTCTAGAAAGCAAGGAGACCTGGCTTCAAGCCCCGAGCATGGAACAAATTTTAATTCTTTTCTTCAGCTTCCATCAGTATCTCTGGTTGGTATTTGTTGTTTCTCATTTCGTCTTTTGTCAAGAAGGGCTTAACAGTGGCCATATTTCAATTTCTGTGTAAAACTGCCTTGAGTCAGTGATTCACTACATATTTTATATAAGACTTGGCTTGTTATATGGAAACAGATCTTTAGTAGTCTGTTGGGAAGACCGTAAAAAGCAGATGAGCTTTTATTTTTTGAGAAAATATGTTATTTTCTTGATTTCAGAAGTAGTTGGTGAAACATCCAATTGGTTGAATTATATGAGAGTAAATGTTTCAACATAGTGTTGTGATTTTTCTCTTGAAGTGTTTGTCCGTAAGCTTTCTACTGTATATAAGAAATGATTATTAAATATATTTGCTACCTGTGAATTATCATTTATAGCCCCTTCATTCATCTGTCGCAAACTAATTCTGTCCGTAGCAGTATGGTACTGAGTAAGAGATTTCGAGAGAAAATTTATAAGCGTTAATATTGTACATCATACTTATTAATATACGGCTATTTACCTATATATGACATCAGTGTGCCAACACTACGCAACACAATTAGAGGATCATTTTTTCGAAACCCCTAATTGTCTTCCCTTCCGATGCGGAGTTAGGAATTTGGTTCAAAGGTGCAACCAATGCCCACTCTAGTAGCGGGCTGCACCATTCTGTTTCAGCTGCTCTAGAGCGGTGTTACGTAACTGTGGCGCCACGATTTCAGCGTGTACCAGGACTTTAGGCATGTACCTAGAAATGAACAAAAACTTAATTACGTACCTTTGTTTAACTTCATTAATACCCATCTTGATATAAACTGCTGACGTTTTAATGTGGCATCTGTGATGGTAATCAGTGGTAGATCACGTTGGAACTGCCACTGACGTGCGAAATAACTTTCAGCAATTGCATGAAGGCTGGATTAAAATAAAAATGCCTAAATTACGGATTATTATCTGCATTGACAAACGCATTTCGATACAGTGTGTGTGATTATGTGCTAGTTGTGAGAGCTTGAAAGTGTTGTGATGTTATTCTATTGAAGTATCGTTGTAAGTTATAGATACTCTTAATCTATTTCTTCAGAAAAAAGGCTCTTTGTACATCTTAACCTACATTTTCTCTTAATATGACTTGGCTTAGATGTAATGTAACAGATGCTTTTGGCAACCACATAAAATTGAAATTATCTCTCCCTTTCCATATTGGTCTTTTTACTAGTATTTATTAGAGTTCTTCGTGTGCCTGAAGCTTTTATATTTCTATTCGCCTTTAGAAAGTGTCCCCAGCATTAGTAACGCGCGAAAACCACATCTAATTCACAGTGGCATAACAGATTCCGTTGGGCACTAACTTCCATCAACTAATTCTGCATGCCAGATATGTGGGCCCTGTTCAACTTACTTTTAGACAGTTTCTTTAATGTATTCTGAATTACACTACCAGTCAAAAGTTTTCAGTCAACCATGATAAAAAGATAAGCTTTATTTCAGTACAGAAGCTCATCGTAAAAGCAAAGTAGACCAGCAAAATAAGTATGTTCTCTCTCTGTCATTAAGTACAATGCAATATGGTTTATATTTTGCCTTTATAATGTATCCACCTCTTGCCCCAGAAAAACTGCAGAAACTCTTGAAGTTCTGGAGATAGGATTTTGCTGCGTTTTTCAGATATTGTAGCCCAACACGTCTGTAAATTATTCCGTAGATCTTCAGCCTCACGTTTCTGACTTCCCTGTCAATTTCACCTCATAACAGTTAAATGTGGTTTTAATTCAGGTGAATTATTTGGCCAAATCGTATTCAGTTCACCGCATTTCTCTTTACTGTTGAAGTACGCTCTGCGCAATTTAGAAGCATGTTTGCGATCATTCTCCTGCTGCAGAAAAAACCTACGAACAGTAAATCTTCCCAGATGCAATTGCTTTGTTAACTATTCTGTGACATCCTTCCTTCTTAGAGTCCTATTGATTCTCACTAAATCACCGACATCATCGCCCGCAAAACATTGTCCCGCCATGAACGACCCTGCAGCATCCTTCACCGTAGGCATCACATAATTACTCTTACTACCCGAAGATGGCGTCCAAATAGTTCAAACGTAGATTCATCGGTGAATAATACCAATGACAGTTGCTGCACGTTCCAGCTTTGTGTTGCTGAACTCTTTGCAGTTTTTCAGCTTATGTCGTTTTCGTAATAGATATTTTTGGACCGCTGTGCACGCCTTTAAACCTTGTTCACGAAGACGGCGAGGCACTGCTGCCACAGAGACTGGAGCTGCCTCCACAGAACTTACGTCCTCGCGAATTCCAGGCGCAACGCGAGTCCCCTAACGTTTACATTCTGCGTATATGAACCGATATTCCCTGTATGATGTTACTCGGGGTCTTCGAGGTCCGAAAAACTTGAACAGTCACCAGTTCGCTCGATCCGCTGCAACTGTAGAGTGGGCTGCGTCAACTTTTGTTGCTTACGTCCTACAAATAAGGTCGTTTGGAACGAATAAGGGTTTTGGAACGGAATAGTCTCACGTAAAAGCACATTAGTGTTGTGGATATCCATCAGCGCCTATCTATGCGAACAGTCTGTCAAATACACAACAGAGGCGCTGACTCTTTACACTTGTTTTGTCATCAGAACGTGGATTTGATAGACTATTCAAAGAGAAAACCCGTTTTAACCAGATATCCTTATTTCTGACTGGTGATCGGAAACGTTTGACTGATACCGTGTCTGATGCATGACAGTCGACGCACAAGGTCTAAATATCTCGACACTAGTTTGTTTCGTTGATAAGGCTCTAATCAATATCAACAAATTATAAGGGTGTTAAAATGCACCGGTAGCTTAGAAAATATTTTTTCCTCTAGCAAATATTCATTCTCTGGGTACCTTCCTACGTTCTGTTAAAGCAAGATTTTTTTTTATATATTACGATGAATAGTGGGTCACATTTCGATACGAAAATATCCAGTAAGGTCAACTCAGATCGCAACGTGTTTAACAGATAGCAGTTTGAAATGCGGAACAAAATCACTTCATCTTGTACTCAGTGATATTTTGGGAATAAAGCTCCAGGTAATATCTTCTAGGTTGTTAGGCAGTTCCATTTACTTATCAATTCTTTTTTAACAGTCGACGCTTCGAGCCCTCTGTTGAGATCTTCTTTAAGATACTCAGGAGTTCGCTGAACACTGTGTGAGAACGATTTTCCTCGATTCATGTGCATTACACGTGATTTCCTTACGATATGAGTCAGATGCACTGATAAGCTTTATTAATCGTGCATTTCACAAAGATTGCTTCACGTCAGAGGAAGGCAAAGGAGAACAACATGCAGATGGTCGTCCTAGTAATGCCCAATTACGGTCCCTTTTCAGTTGTCCAACTCTAGATGTGTATATATACGATCAGTCACGAAATGGAAACGAAAGTCAAAATCAAAAATGTTCTATTTCCAACATTTAGCTACACCTTCCAGATACTTCTCTACATAGTCGCCACTCCGAGTTAGGCAACTGTCGTAGCGTGGTACCAACTTTCCACTATCCTCGTCGTAGAAGGTAGCCGCTTACCTATGCTAACCGAGCGAGGTGGCGCAGTGGTTAGACACTGGACTCGCATTCGGGAGGACGACGGTTCAATTCTGGGTCCGGCCATCCTGATTTAGGTTTTCCGTGATTTCCCTAAATCGCTCCAGGCAAATTCCAGGATGGTTCCTTTCAAAGGGCACAGCCGACTTCCTTCCCCATCCTCCCCTAATTCGATGAGACCGATGACCTCGCTGTCTGGTCTCCTTCCCCAAACAAACCAACCAACCAACCAACCAATCCCATGTTAAACGTTGTTTGTTCCAAAATGCTGTCCTCATAGGCAACGATTCGTGTGAGTGAAGAGATGAGAATCATATGGTGGATGACGAAACACTCACCTGTAGTGGGCGACCGAGAATTGTCATGAAGGAGAAAACGTATGTCAGTTATGTTCTGGGGGCTGCATGAAATCAGGCGAAGCCCTTAGCAACCACTTAACATTTGGTGGGAGACACTATTGTTCTAGACATCTTTACGCACTCGTTGTGCACTCAGAATGAAAAGTGCGACGTGATAGGATTCTGAGCCTACAAGAGACACTGTGAACACAACTGCACAACGTTTCACTGGATTTTCGTTGTTGTTTTAATTTCGTGACGTGTCGCAGGATGAAAAAATAATAACCCTCGTACATTTAATTCTAATATTGATATTATGGTAGCAGTTTCAATTTTTCTATTTTTTTAGTCCTTCTATCCCCATGCCACTCCAGCTCAATTCATTTGTTATTATTTGCGTCCAAACATAGCTAGTAATGTAATTTCGCGGCAGATTAAAACTGGATGCTCGACCAGGAGTCGAACATGGGACCGTTACATCTACATCTACATGACTACTCTGCAATTCTCATTTAAGTGCTTAGCAGAGGGTTCATCTAACCACAATCATACTATCTCTCTACCATTCCACTCCCGAACAGCGCGCAGGAAAAAACGAACACGTAAACCTTACTGTTCGAGCTCTGATTTCTCTTATTTTATTTTGATGATCATTCCTACCTATGTAGGTTGGGCTCAACAAAATATTTTCGCTTTCGGAAGAGAAAGTTGTGACTGAAATTTCGTAAATAGATCTCGCCGCGAAGAAAAACGTCTTTGCTTTAATGACTTCCATTCCAACTCGCGTATCATATCTGCCACACTCTCCCCCCTCTTACGTGGTAATACAAAACGAGCTGCCCTTTTTTGCACCCTTTCGATGTCCTCCGTCAATCCCACCTGGTAACGATCCCACACCGTGCAGCAATATTCTAATACAGGACGAACGAGTGTAGCGTAAGCAGTCTCTTTAGTGGACTTGTTGCATCTTCTAAGTGTCCTGCCAATGAAACGCAACCTTTGGCTCGCCTTCCCCACAATATTATCTATGTGGTCTTTTCAACAGAAGTTGTTCGTGATTTTGACACCCGGGTACTTAGTTGAATTGATAGCCTTGAGAATTGTACTATTTCTCGAGTAATCGAATTCCAACGGATTTCTTTTGGGACTCATGTTACCTTTCGAAGCAACTGCTCCACCGACGTAGCTATCCAAACTCATTGTGCTTGAATACTATTTTGCTCATACGAAAAAATGGCATACAACGTCATTGGATAGAGGAGAAATATTCATTTGACTCTTAAGGCACAGTAATAATGACACACGGCTACTCTGACACGTTAGCAATAACTTCACAAGCCACCATAATGAAGGAAGCCACCTCAACTGAGGTTGGACAGTTTAGAATTGTTGTGAAGAGTGTTCAGTTACTTAGGCCATTTACTAAAAGAGCTAATCTGATTATTATATACTGTTAATTAGTACGGTGGCGACACTGGTTATGCTATATTGTAGCGGAACAGAATACAGGGTGACAATTATTGTACTATATGAAATAAAATCATCATAACTTCTGAACGGTTTGCACTAGATCGTTCAAACTGCACTGTTGCTCACGAGATATGATGGGAATTATTAAGTGAAAATGGTTTCGTTTAGCGACGAATCCCACTTTCATTTCGATGAGTTCGTCAGGAAGCAAAATTGGCGCATTTGGAGGACTGAGAATCCGCATTTCGTGATTGATAAGTCTTTTCACCCTCAGCGGGTGACTGTGTGGTGTACAGTGTTCACTCATGGAATAATCGGTGCGATATTTCTTGATGGCACGGTGACTACCTAACGGTACGTGAAGGTTTTGGAAGATGATTTCATCCCCATTAGCCAAAGTGACCCTGATTTCGACCAGATTTGGTTCATACAAGACGGAAGTCGACCCCATCGAAGAAGGAGAGTGATGTCCTGGAGGAGCACTTTGGGGACCGTATTCCGGCTCTGTGGTACCCAGAGGCCACTGGCATGGGCCTCGATCGGCCACCATTTTCTTCGGATCTGATCACAAGCAACTCCTTTTTGAGGGGCTGTATTAGAGACAAGGTGTTCAGCAATAACCCCAAAACCATTACTGCGCTGAAAACAGCCATTGAGGAGATCATCGACAGCATCGATATTCCGACACTTCGGCGACTAATGCAGAATTTCGCTGTTCGTCGGCTCTACATCATCGCCAATGATGGTAGGCATATCAACATGTCATAAACTAAATCGCCGGATGGAGTGGCCGAGCGGTTCTAGGCACTACAGTCTGGAACTACGCGACCGCTACCGTCGCAGGCTAGAATCCTGCCTCGGGCACGGATGTGTGTGATGTCCTTAAGTTAGTTAGGTTTAAGTAGTTCTACGTTCCAGGGGACTGATGACCTCAGAAGTTAACTCCCATAGTGCTCAGAGCCATGTGAACCATTTGAACCATCATAACCTAAATCCGAATATCTTTAGTGACGTATACGTGTTAAATAAAGTGTGTGCACGCCGTAGTTTGTAACTAATTTACGTTTCTTTTTCATATAGTTCAATAATTGTCACCCTGTATCTTTGTTTTGAATTGAACGATGATAAACAAAGTTTCTCTGTGTGTTGTAGCAACTTAAAATCGTTTCACACATAAAATGAAGCCGCAGACGTGTATCTTTGGGCAGACAAACGAACGGGAGTTGTGGATTTGAGAATATGCCGATGGGGTCTACGTCAGAGCGCGCGTGTAGGTGACGGCGTGACAGCACGCCAGCAGGCCGCAAGAGGCGTCGGAACGCATCTGGGAGCGCCGCGGCTCGTTAAACTCGAGACTGACGCCGAGTACGACGCCGAACCGACGCCGGCGCCGCGGCGCCCCGTCCCAGGCTTCTCGTTAGCCCAGACGGAGACGGAGACGGAGAATTGCGACCAGAATTGCTTCCTTTAACTTTTAATTAAACCCTCGGCTGTGCTGCCCTCAATCACAAATTGTTGCTGCGGGCACGGGTCCGTAATTGGTTGACTGCGCGTCGCACTTCCAGGCGCTGCGCGCCGCAGCACGGCACAGCCCAGAACTGCAGCTCGCAGTCCGGGGAGGGAAGGCGAGGCACGGCGGCGGCGGCGGCGGCGGCGGCGGCGGCCTTAACGTGTCTGCAGAAGGCGCGCGGGGCTGCAACTCCGCTTTAACGGCGCCCTCGCCGCGCAGCGTCGATTGCCACGGCTTGCCGCTAATTTGTCTTGATTGCCGGTAGAAAGCGAGCGCCTCTGTTTCAAACAGCCTCCTAAGAGCAGTATGCCCTCGCCTCGCATAATAAAATTTTACGAATACGTGAGCAAAGTTGGACAGAAAGAGAGACAAACTCATTCTCACCTCCACGTTAAATGTTTCTTGCGAAGAAAGACCTCCCACCCTACCACGTAACTCGTACCAAAACATCACTTCATAATATAAAACATACTTTAAAATATCTTCCTCACTGTTAAGGTTCACATTTCATAAACTGACTACAATTTGCGTCTTTATAACGTGACGTCCAAAGCTTGACCCTCCAATAACCGCTTACGCGCCCAAAAATCAGAGTTACAAGTACGTCAAAGATCACAGTGATAAAAAAAGAGTACACATAAGAATAATATCATTGCAATATATACATATCGATGTATCGAAGTACCTCTACATTAATTAAATCAAACCTGAATGTTGTGGCAGAAATATGTTAACTATGTTACAGAAACACAGTAGAATACTCCTGGTATCGAGAAGTTGAGGTGAGGTGCCGTAATGGTTATGTAATTCAAGTACCATTACAAAGGCTATCAGTGATAATACATTTATACAATTATATTAAACGTACTTCGTACAAACGAAGCACTCAGTGAAAAAAGTTGATAAAGTACAAGGTATGCGCATCGTAAAAAACAAATACTGGGAGAACTCAACAAAGTATCCGTAACACACACTTAGGTAAAACGAAACTGAATTTGTCAAACATGGATGTAAAGTATCTCGTCTATATCACCTGATGACATCTGAGAGCAAATTGACTCATTGTTAGTATCGAAGTATTAGGTGAAGAAGCCGCCAGATGGCAGTACTGTGAGGCGTTAATCAACATTTCATCCTGTAAAATATAGAAGTTCTGGTACAATTGATTGATACAGTCTAGTTTTAAAAGACAAATAACGTTCTGCAACAATTATTATACAACCGATATTATTATCTAAGAAACATCGATCTGATGTAAGAAACTGAGGGAAATTATCACCACAAGATAGCTTCAATATACGACAATGTAATTAAAATAAGTGAACTCAAAGCTGTTCATTAAAATAATAATAAATTACAAGTGCGTAATTTAGCACCCATTGAAGCACACGTACAAACTTTAAAATCCATGTATTGTTATTCCAGCCATAACATAAAACACAATTGACATAGTTACATGTAAAATAACAGGAAGAGTATTTGGCATGTAAACATTTCGCAGATATAGGCATCAACGTATAACGTAAAAAAAGGTAATACATCAAAGGATAGGGAAAGACCGGAAGAGTTTGTATTTAATATGCAATTTGCGGTTATAATTCCCGCAAGTCTCTTTACAAAAATAGTTCAAATGTGTCTAAAATCTTTTGGCACTTAACTGCTAAGGTCATCAGTCCCAAAACTTACACACTACTTAACCTAAATCATCCTAATGACAAACACACACACCCATTCCCGTGGGAAGAATCGAACCTCCGCAGGGACCAGCCGCACAGTCTATGACTGCAACGCCGTGGACCGCTCGGCTAATCTCACGCGGCTCTCTCTTTCCAACATAGAGATATTTGTTACATAATAAACTGGATAATGTAATAGATACACATAAATGTTATTTGTTATTTAAAACTAGACTATATTAATGAAATTTTTCGTACTTCTATATTTAAGAATATAATATTGCCATTAACACCGTGTAGTGCTGCCATTGGGCGGGTTCTCGAAGTATTACTTCGATGGGGACAGTGACTCGGTTTGCACTCAGATGTCATCAAGTAATATAGACCACATACTTTGAGCCCATGTTTGACGAATTTAGTTTCGTGTTACGTAAGAGTGTGTTACGGTATTCTAGTGAGTTCTACCTCTCTTTAAGTTTATACAATGTGCATTTCATGTTACTTTATCAATAATTTTCGCTGAGCGTTTGCTTCTTCCGGATGAACGAAGTACCTATTATTTAACTATACCAATGTACTTTCACTGATACCCTTTCATATACACTCCTGGAAATTGAAATAAGAACACCGTGAATTCATTGTCCCAGGAAGGGGAAACATTATTGACACATTCCTGGGGTCAGATACATCACATGATCACACTGACAGAACCACAGGCACATAGACACACGCAACAGAGCATGCACAATGTCGGCACTAGTACAGTGTATATCCACCTTTCGCAGCAATGCAGGCTGCTATTCTCCCATGGAGACGATCGTAGAGATGCTGGATGTAGTCCTGTGGAACGGCTTGCCATGCCATTTCCACCTGGCGCCTCAGTTGGACCAGCGTTCGTGCTGGACGTGCAGACCGCGTGAGACGACGCTTCATCCAGTCCCAAACATGCTCAATGGGGGACAGATCCGGAGATCTTGCTGGCCAGGGTAGTTGACTTACACCTTCTAGAGCACGTTGGGTGGCATGGGATACATGCGGACGTGCATTGTCCTGTTGGAAAAGCAAGTTCCCTTGCCGGTCTAGGAATGGTAGAACGATAGGTTCGATGACGGTTTGGATGTACTGTGCACTATTCAGTGTCCCCTCGACGATCACCAGAGGTGTACGGCCAGTGTAGGAGATCGCTCCCCACACCATGATGCCGGGTGTTGGCCCTGTGTGCCTCGGTCTTATGCAGTCCTGATTGTGGCGCTCACCTGCACGGCGCCAAACACGCATACGACCATCATCGGCACCAAGGCAGTAGCGACTCTCATCGCTGAAGACGACACGTCTCCATTCGTCCCTCCATTCACGCCTGTCGCGACACCACTGGAGGCGGGCTGCACGATGTTGGAGCGTGAGCGGAAGACGGCCTAACGGTGTGCAGGACCGTAGCCCAGCTTCATGGAGACGGTTGCGAATGGTCCTCGCCGATACCCCAGGAGCAACAGTGTCCCTAATTTGCTGGGTACTGGCGGTGCGGTCCCCTACGGCACTGCGTAGGATCCTACGGTCTTGGCGTGCATCCGTGCGTCGCTGCAGTTCGGTCCCAGGTTGGCGGGCACGTGCACCTTCCGCCGACCACTGGCGACAACATCGATGTACTGTGGAGACCTCACGCCCAACTTGTTGAGCAATTCGGCGGTACGTCCACCCGGCCTCCCGCATGCCCACTATACGCCCTCGCTCAAAGTCCGTCAACTGCACATACGGTTCACGTCCACGCTGTCGCGGCATGCTACCAGTGTTAAAGACTGCGATGGAGCTCCGTATGCCAGGGCAAACTGGCTGACACTGACGGCGGCGGTGCACAAATGCTGCGCAGCTAACGCCATTCGACGGCCAACACCGCGGTTCCTGGTGTGTCCGCTGTGCCGTGCGTGTGATCATTGCTTGTACAGCCCTCTCGCAGTGTCCGGAGCAAGTATGGTGGGTTTGACACACCGGTGTCAATGTGTTCTTTTTTCCATTTCCAGGAGTGTATTTCTCTGTTACACCCTTTAAGAATGGCTTAAGGACGAGACGCGTAACTGATTATAAAGTTTATAAATAAATATAGTGCTCAGTTTTTCAGTGCATTACAGAATGGTCGAAACACATCACACGGCATTTATGCACTTTCTGCTGAAGTCGGTTTTAGACTCAAGATAACTCTGCCTTGTATCCAAAATTTTTTTTAACAAATTGATATACACTCCTGGAAATGGAAAAAAGAACACATTGACACCGGTGTGTCAGACCCACCATACTTGCTCCGGACACTGCGAGAGGGCTGTACAAGCAATGATCACACGCACGGCACAGCGGACACACCAGGAACCGCGGTGTTGGCCGTCGAATGGCGCTAGCTGCGCAGCATTTGTGCACCGCCGCCGTCAGTGTTAGCCAGTTTGCCGTGGCATACGGAGCTCCATCGCAGTCTTTAACACTGGTAGCATGCCGCGACAGCGTGGACGTGAACCGTATGTGCAGTTGACGGACTTTGAGCGAGGGCGTATAGTGGGCATGCGGGAGGCCGGGTGGACGTACCGCCGAATTGCTCAACACGTGGGGCGTGAGGTCTCCACAGTACATCGATGTAGTCGCCAGTGGTCGGCGGAAGGTGCACGTGCCCATCGACCTGGGACCGGACCGCAGCGACGCACGGATGCACGCCAAGACCGTAGGATCCTACGCAGTGCCGTAGGGGACCGCACCGCCACTTCCCAGCAAATGAGGGACACTGTTGCTCCTGGGGTATCGGCGAGGACCATTCGCAAACGTCTCCATGAAGCTGGGCTACGGTCCAGCACACCGTTAGGCCGTCTTCCGCTCACGCCCCAACATCGTGCAGCCCGCCTCCAGTGGTGTCGCGACAGGCGTGAATGGAGGGACGAATGGAGACGTGTCGTCTTCAGCGATGAGAGTCGCTTCTGCCTTGGTGCCAGTGATGGTCGTTTGCGTGTTTGGCGCCGTGCAGGTGAGCGCCACAATCAGGACTGCATACGACAGAGGCACACAGGGCCAACACCCGGCATCATGGTGTGGGGAGCGATCTCCTACACTGGCCGTACACCTCTGGTGATCGTCGAGGAGACACTGAATAGTGCACGGTACATCCAAACCGTCATCGAACCCATCGTTCTACCATTCCTAGACCGGCAAGGGAACTTGCTGTTCCAACAGGACAATGCACGTCCGCATGTATCCCGTGCCACCCAACGTGCTCTAGAAGGTGTAAGTCAACTACCCTGGCCAGCAAGATCTCCGGATCTGTCCCCCATTGAGCATGTTTGGGACTGGATGAAGCGTCGTCTTACGCGGTCTGCACGTCCAGCACGAACGCTGGTCCAACTGAGGCGCCAGTTGGAAATGGCATGGCAAGCCGTTCCACAGGACTACATCCAGCATCTCTACGATCGTCTCCATGGGAGAATAGCAGCCTGCATTGCTGCGAAAGGTGGATATACACTGTACTAGTGCCGACATTGTGCATGCTCTGTTGCCTGTGTCTATGTGCCTGTGGTTCTGTCAGTGTGATCATGTGATGTATCTCACCCCAGGAATGTGTCCCTTCCTGGGACAATGAATTCACGGTGTTCTTATTTCAATTTCCAGGAGTGTATTTTAATGCAGTGCAAGAAACTGTTTAATTACCTTATTTTCATGTTTTGTTTGTTTTATTGTTATTTTATTTTATTTGTTGTAATAAAAGACAATTAAAAATCTGTGTCTCATGCATTTTAAAAAATACGTAACAGCTGTTGACAGTCGCATTCAAAAAATGTTCAAGTTCACCCTAATCATTGAAACCTAGGCACGTAATTCACGAAATGTTCCATACATTGAAACAAGCTTTTCTCAACAATCTTTTATTGGATGATTAGTGCACGTATATCCCAACAACTGAAACAAAAAGTAAGATTGAATTTTTATAAATTATTGACAATTTGCGACAAAAAAACCGTCGCCTCAAAAATAAGTTACGCAAACTGGTATTAATATAGGTGTCGATGGAAAATACAAAATTGTAAAATTTGGTGATGGATGGGTGTGAGGTACTGCAGCGCTGTTTCATATGGTTCAAAAGGCTCTAAGCACTGTGGGACTTAACATCTGAGGTCATCAGTCCCCTAGACTCAGAACTACTTAAACCTAACTAACCGAAGGACATCACACACGCCAATGCCCAAGGCAGGATTCGAACCAGCGACCGTAGTAGCTGCTCGGTTACGGACTGAAGCGCCTAGAACCACTCGGTCACAGCGGCCGGCGCAGCGCAGTTTCACCACGAAGCTAGCAGGTGAAATAAACAGGGAACACGTTGCTACCATGGCGCGAAGTCTTAGCAAATTCCTTCCGTGTATTCACTTGCACAGGAAGTATGCCACGTAGACAGTCGCGTGAACGATATATAGATGAGCCTTTGTCAGTTGGACTGATCGGCGAATCGCTCGACATAAGAATAGGAGCGTTGTGACTATTGTATGATGTTGGTGAAGCGTGACTTATTTTCAAAGAATATTCTTAAGAATTTATTTTATTTACTAGCGATTTATCAAGAACTTTAACACATTTAATCACACTATGTAAGCATGAAAATAGTTGCCAGTGAGTAACTGATGAAATCATAACCAAATTCCTTTTAACAGATGTGAATTTTATTCACTTTAATAGTGCCTAAAAGCATTTTTAAAAGAAACAGATTTAAAATTATAATCAGAAACCAACCCCTAAATATCGAAGTTATAATTTATTCAGAGGCAGAAAGAAACAAGTTTTGACTGTATGAGCTTTCTGGCAGGAAACCTTGCCGCTCCCTTTTTACACGACCGTAGTTACCACCGCTCACAACAGCCTCTGAAAGACAAGACTGGTACAAATCTGCAACACACCAGATAAGTTTAAACTAAAAGATTTAACCATTTACACAAGCACACAAACTATGCATCCCCTGTAGGAGGGTTGGAAAAGGTACCAAACACTAACAATTAAAATATTAACCTTGCCACCGAAGGTGCAACTTGATTTTAACTTCTAAGAAATGTCTTACGGTGAAGGGGTTGCAACTTTATATAGTAGAATGATCCTTTAAGTAAAAGCCCATAAATGCAATCTTAAATAAATTCTACAGGGTTGGCCAAACAATAGTTAAGATGCTCCACAGTACACAGATACCGCCTCTCAAGATCATAGGCAATAATATCAAAGTTTCCAAAGATCAAAACATATTTCAGGTATTAGGCCGTTACACTACAAGCAATAAATTTATTAACACACCAAATCCGACGAACATGACAGAGGCAGCTACTAACGTACCGTAGATTAATAGGGAGATTACCGAAGAACCCGAACCGCAGGTTGCTCTAACACACCCCTACTAAACAAGGGAAAAACGGACCACCCAATTTATAAAAAAACTTCGTTCCCACGGGTGGGCAAACGGAGAAGAATGTTGGGACGACCCCAAAGCAAAACGCCTGGTGACCTCACCAAGAAAACAAGTAGAATTTAACAAGAGTAAATCAAACAACATATCACCAATCACTTAACTTCTAATAAACTGTGATTTTTCGAGAAGACCTGGCGCAGCACCCCCAAATCGCTCTCCCGAACCGTCCGCTTCCAGCCGTTTCAACGGACGCAGGAAGGCGCGCCAATCTTCGGTCTCACGGCGTTGCAGCTTGCACCGGCCAGACTGATGTCGTGGGTTGACTCCTGATGCTCTCGTGTCGACCGCAAAGTCACCACCCCTCGCTATACGCTGCGGCCCACTGGACTCACGTTGGGACCTCATATGCGCCGACGCTCAAGAGAGTTATCTTGTGTCTCAATGTGCGACCGACCAACCGATCGATCCAACCGCCAACGACCATTGCCTGAGCAAACTCGAGCAGACTGGCGGCCTAACACGCCGGCTCAGGTGCAGGAACTAAGTCCCGACCGGGCGACCACTCGCTGACTTCTCTTACTGGCGGAGTGGAAAGACTCATTTTGCTGGCTTTAAAGGTTGATCCGAACGACAGACATACTCGCACTCCGACGACAGACAGACACTAACTGCTAACAAATGTGGACGAGAGACAGACTAGCAAGCTGGGGACGAGAGACTGACCCAGACTGACCCCTTGGCGAGCTCATAGCGCCCCTTAAATGCACGTGATCAGGCAACCTTTCCCGTTTTCCATTAGAGGGAGACACCAAAGCTCCGACTGCCACAGCGACGCCACGGCCAGAAACGGAGGGCGGCTGCTTCACACTACTCGCTGCGGCGCTCTCTTCAAAATAGCAATTTTTACCACAGCTCAGTTGGTAGCAATAGCTGAAATATGACCGAACTCATCGTCGAGAAGGACGCGGTCAACCTACAGAACCGATACAACTTGAGGACGGATCAGTCGTCAGAGAGGCATTCAGAGCCACGAATTTATTATCGGTCCGACATGCAACTGGTGCTTCACTGACTGCATGTACCATATTAATGGGCGGCTCACAGAAAGGGGGCTGAGATCACGGCGCCCCTGAGCCGACTACCAGTGACCTCTGTACACCAACAAGCCCATTTGAAGTGGTGTCGGGCCCATTCGAGCTGGAATGTAATTGACTGGAACAGAATTGTCTTCAGTGATGGGTCTCGATTTCAATTGAGCCCCGATGACCAGCGAAGACGCGTTTGGAGACGCTTCGGACAGCTGTAGGATACCAGCCTCACTGTCGCCCGCCACAAAGCCCCAAAACTAAGAGTGACAATCCGGGGTGCCATTTCATGACGTATCAGGATCACTTTCGTTGTCATCCGCGGCATTCTTACAGCACAGTGGTACGTCGATGATCTTCCATGTCCAGTTTTGTTGCCCTTCATGGCAAGTCATCCTAGACTTACATTTCAGTAAGATAATGCCCGGCCGCACACGGCGACAGTATCTATTGCTTTTCTTCGCGTTTGACGAACCCTACTTTGGCCAGAAAAGTTGGCGTATCTGTCCCAGGTTGAGAACATTTGGAGCATTAAGGATAGGACCCTCGAACCAGCTCGGAGTTTTGAGGATCTAACGCGACATTTGGACATAATTTGGTACCAATCGATGGCAAGCCGAATTACTGCTTGCGCAAGGTCCAGGGGTGGGCCACCTCGTTACTCACTTCCTCAATTTGTGTAGCTCTTTCTCTTGAATAAATCAAATAATTTTTCTGAAATTTTAATCGTTTGGTTGGCTGTATATGTGCATATCTATCGATTTCCGTCCCATTCGGATAATTCCTTCCGTCGAGTTTTTTTCCTTAGAGTGTACAATTTTAGTGGCACTCCATAGCAGTTGACGGTGTGCGGCAGTAATAATACCACTCTGCCTCACTGTACCTTGCACGACACACCGACTGCATGCTACCTTTTGATTCGCAATCTCAAGCAGTTAATCTCTCGTCTTCTACCGGTGATGTACATTCGTCGCTGTCGATCCAAAGTAAACGTCCGTATCAAATATCCTTGTAAGCTCATGAAACAACTAATTCCAGGAGCGTCATATGTTGTTTACTGCTAAAACTCTACAAATTTTACTAATTGTTGAGCGTTGATCATAAAGTCAAAATAAGGTTCAGGATCGTCACTAATAATCAAGAGTTCCTTAAGTGGGCATCATCAGAAAAAGTAGTAGCCTATAAACTGCATCACACTCACTGAAACTCTAATTCTCATGCGGAAAATCGGCCAAATTCTGATAACACTAGCTGAGAGGAAAAGTGTGGACTTCCTACTATGGTTAAAATCATTTCACATCCCCTTTCATAATTTTATTTCCCAGCACTCTTACTGCTAACACACTGATGCACCAAAGAAACTGGTATAGGCAAGCGTATTAAAATACAGAGATATGTAAACAGGCAGAATACGCCGCTACGGTCAGCAAAGCCTATATAAGACAAGAAGAGTCTGGCGCAGTAGTTAGATCGGTCACTGCTGTTACAATGGCAGGTTATCGAGTTTTAAATGAATTTGAACGTAATCTTATAGTTGGCGCACGAGCAGTGAGACACAAAATCTCCGAAGTAGCGATGAAGTGGGGATTTTCCCGTACGGCCATTTCAAGAGTGTACCATGAATATCAGGAATCCGCTCAAACCAAGACGACTGAAGAGAAACGTTCAAAATGACAGAAGTGTAACCCCTCCGCAGATTGCTGCAGATTTCAATGCTGGGCCGTCAACAAGAATCATCGATATGGGCCTTCGGAGTCGAAGGTTCACTCGTGTATCCTGCACGACAAAAATCATTACCCCTCGCCTAGGTCACATCGGGGCAAGGCCACACCGAGTGTTTGAATTGAATCGGTTCAGAAGTTGTGACGTGTAACTTATTGTCCCATGACAGTTCCTCCCGTTAGACACTCCAGATGTAAGAAAATGAGGTATGTTTGCTTTTTACTACTTACATGTAACTTAACTGATGTGTTACTTGAACCTTTGCAAGATGTAGGATTTGAAAAGAAGAATCAACGAATTACTCCTTGACCCTACCGCACTTAAGTTTTACTTTGGCGTGGCAATAATTGAAACAACTGATCCTCAAAATCAATATGGTGCATTTGTCAGAAAATGACCTCCGTAGGTGTTCTGAGGTAGATCCTCGTAGTTCGAAAAATATGACGACAATTGTTCAATGATAATCCCAGCAGAAGGTGGCATTCAACACATATTGCTTGAGATTATCTCATCTGAAGATATGGTTCCGCTGTCTAAAATAAAGATTTACACAAAACTTTCTGGCAAAGCATTGAAATCTGTGCTTCTAACGTCGACACCCAATAAAGAACGAATGGAAGAAGACTGCTTGGGTAAAGAAAATCTTGCTAATGAGAAGGAGAGACCTTCCAAAGAAAGGAAACAGTGTTCTAAAGAAAAAGCATGACGTAAGCTAGATTACATTAGATCAATGCCAAGAAAAGGAAGGAAACAGATCAAACAGTCAGCTGATTATTCTTCAAATTCAGATTCAGACTTCACCCATTATGTCAGTAGTTCAGATTACTAGGGACATACTATTTGACGAAGAAGTGCCCCAAGAACAAGAAGAGCAAGAGGCTGGGACTTCAAGGAAGAATCGGAAGACCTAACAAAGTACACTGTTTAGTTGGTAGGCTACCTAGACATCTCAGCCTCAGTAATTGAACCCTTTCGGGTTACCCTAGTAACCTTTTTGTGGAGAAGAAAGTAAAGTACTATGAGGCTTTACCCCATTTGGTAGGGTAAAGTCCCGCAATTTTATTGTGAATTTTTCTGTAATTAATAATCATACGTACCTGAAATTTGGATGGATTATCGGTAACAACACAACCTATGACTTCTGTTTGACATCGCGACAATATCTACACCGCACTGACCACTATATTAGGAAAACTAAAACTTTCGGGGCTTTACCCTCGCCTACCCACGTCAAAACGTGCATGAACAGCGCCGTGACGTCCAAGTACGGCCCAAAGTGAATTGACAACAACAGATCCGCTTTGTATAGCTTGTACATCTGGTGAGCGAACACCGGGCTAAGTGAGACTAACGCTGGGATTCGGCAGTATCAGGACAATCCCTACGGTACCCGTAACAGGTAACGTTTCTAACCACCAAGTAGAATTTCAGGTGACGCCCTTGTCGCCATGGGATTCTCACCATAAACAGTTTGTGGCAGTTGACCCTCGTGACACATGGAATCGAAAGCCTATTAAACTGTGAAGATCTCCCAAGATGCAGTCGGTCCCCTCGCTCCATTGGCAAGTATTAGTTCATGGAATGCGGTGTGCTCTTTTCCGAGCCCAGGTTGACCCTCGGGAAGCATAAAGCACCTGAGGAACAGCCGACTAAAGACGTTTAACAGCGTCTGCAGTAGGTTAGTAAGGCATGTAGCTCTTCGGTAGGTGCACATTAAGCAGCCTTAGATATTAGCACAGTGTACGGCGAGAATCTCAATATGCTTCCACCTTGGTGCTGACGACACTGTCGAAAACAACCATCAGACTATGACAAGACTCCGTGGCATTAGGCCACGACAATACTGCGCATGATCGGATCGATGACTCTCTCAGTCACATCCTCTGCAGCTAGGAATGCCACGTCATGCTCGGCCACATGATGGATGCCTCCAGGACATCGATAGACTTGAAGTTAATAATGAACACGTTCGCCAGGGAATCCGCCTTTGATTACAACTCAACTACGACAGCAACACACACAAGGAATGGTGGGATTCTCAGCGTACGCCGCACCAGAGTCTTTACGCCCTTCCGCACAGCGTCATGGTCCACTCGAAAGTGGCTACAGCATCTGCCCTTTCACCGCTTCTGTGTACTCACGTAGCCGGTTTTCTATTGTGAAGAAGTCTGCTTGGCACTCGCTCGATGTTAGCATTCTTTGTTAGTTGCCGCTTGGGACAAACACAATACTTTTCCGTTCTCGCATCTAAGATGAAAGTGAGGCAGTAGTTATCAGGAACGGTCTGGGAGGCGGGTGGGGAAGACTTTTCCCCACTGCGGCTTTGCTCTTTCGGAAGGAAGGAAGATTAGAGTTTACCGTTCCGTCGACAGTGAGGTCATTAGAGACTGAGCACAAGTTGGCATGAAGGAAGTACAGGGTGTCCAGAAGAGGGCTCCCTGATTTCAAAATTAAATATCTCGAAAACAAAAATCGATAGAGGAATGCAGTAAACGGTACGTCTATTGTGAAAGCTGTAAGAAGTTTATACAGCAGTTTGAAATAATAGTTACAAAAGCTGCTAACAGATGGCGCTGTACGCTGTACAGCTCATATCAGAATACATAAGTGAAATAATCGTATGGAAACAATCTTTGCAAACAATCACATCACAATGTTTTCAAAATGTTCACGATTGGCACTACAGAGGTGGCGTAAACGAAGAATGAAATTCGCCATCACATTTCGTAGTGTCTCAACCGAAATGGATTCACATGCCACAGAGATCGCCGGTTCAAGCTCGTCCAGCGTGGCGAGATGCTTCGGGTAGACCGTGTCTTTCACTGTGCCCCACAAAAAAAAGTCACAGGGAGTCAAATCCGGCGAGTATGGAGGCCAATCCATGCCTGCACCGGTAAATTTGGGATATTTCAAAGCAATGACTCGATTCACGAAGTATTCCTCAAGAAAGCGAAACACTTGTTCGGTCCGATGTGGTCGGGCTCCATCTTGCATAAACCAATCAGTACCTGGTCGATCCTCTAACTCTTGCTGTGTTGCGACAAATTGTTCCAAAATTGCAACGTAACGTGCACGAGTGACCGTTTCTTGAATGAAAAAAGGGCCAATAATGCCTCTGCTGCATAGCCCACACGGTAACTTTAGGAGAATACAGGGGTTTCGCTTCACACCAATATGGCTTTTCGGAACCCCAAATTCGCCAGTTCTGATTATTCACGTATCCATTCAGGTGGAAGTGTGCTTCACCTGTAAAACAGATGCACCCAACATCAAATCCTTCACTATCAATCATTGTGAGCATCTGATTAGCAAAGGCAACCCATTGTTACACAGCTCGTACGGGTATGGCCTGGTGCGTTTGAATTTTAAATGGAAACATGTGTAGGCTCTTTCTCAATATTTTCTGCGTGCTGGAACGCTTCAAACCAGTCTCAGATGCAATTCTACGGACGGATGACATTGGATTTCAATTCCAGGAACTGTGGCGATATTTTTAGGCGTAACTGCGGTTTGCTTGCGGCCAACATGCCCCACTAGATCATCAATTACGCTGTCTGTTGGTAGAAATTTTGCGAAGAGCATACGAATATTTTTCGCATCGCGTCCTTTTGGAACATTAAACCATGCTTGAAAACTTTGCCTTGTTGCCATAGGACTCTCTTCTAACCTGTGGTACTCTAGCACGCGTTGTTCAATGGAGTACATGGTTTCAATCTCTTAAATCGGTATGCTAACCTCCTTTCACGTCTCAGTACATCTACATCTACATCTACATCCATACTCCGCAAGCCACCTGACGGTGTGTGGCGGAGGGTACCCTTAGTACCTCTATCGGTTCTCCCTTCTATTCCAGTCTCGTATTGTACGTGGAAAGAAGGATTGTCGGTATGCTTCTGTGTGGGCTCTAATCTCTGATTTTATCCTCATGGTCTCTTCGCGAGGTATACGTAGGAGGGAGCAATATATTGCTTGACTCTTCGGTGAAGGTATGTTCTCGAAACTTTAACAAAAGTCCGTACCGAGCTACTGAGTGGAACTGATCGCTCTGGGCTTCGGATCACTATTTGTACTAGGCATTACGTATGGCGATTACAGTGCCATCTGTTAGCAGCTTTTGTAACTATTATTTCAAACTGCTATATAAACTTCTTACAGCTTTGACAATAAACATACCGTATACTGCATTCCTCTATCGATCTGTGTTTTCGAGATATTTAATTTTGAAATCAGGGAGTCCTTTTCTGGACACCCTTTATTAGGAACGGAATCAGCCATGTCCTTTCAAAGGAACCACGACGGTATTTGGCTTTGAGCAGTTTATGGAAAACACGGAAAACCGAACTCTGGATTGGCGGAAGCGGATTTTTAGCCATCTTCTACCTGAATGCAAATTTAATGTGCTAACCACTCCACCGCATCGTTCGGTTTGCTTTTACGACTGACGCCAGTATGCCAGTATTGACGAGAAGAAGAACAGGAACGAGTTGTGGCACAGGTTTTGGGTGGAGTGCGGTTTGGCTGGGGGCTCTATCACGATGGGTATGTAGTATATACTTTCTTTATTAAACATTAGATTACAAAATGCGAGTGCGCAAGAAAATTAAAACCTTGGCGCTCAGTAACATAAATAATAAATTCAGAAAAGTAGCGATACAAGGAATAAAACAATATTTCACCCAGACACAAATATAATAATTCTTAACTCAAACTGCCAATAATATTACATAACAGAACATATTTAAAAAAACATATGTACACTACTGGCCATTAAAATTGCTACATCAACAAGAAATGCAGATGATAAACGGGTATTCATTAAACAAATATAGTATAACCGACATGTCATTACATTTTCACGCAATTTGGGTTCACGATCCTGAGAAATCAGTACCCAGAACAACCACCTCTGGCCGTAATAACGGCCTTGATACGCCTGGGCATTGAGTCAAACAGAGCTTGGATGGCGTGTACAGGTGCAGCTACCCATGCAGCTTCAACACGATACCATAGTTCGTCAAGAGTAGTGACTGGCGTATTGTGACGAGCCAGTTGGTCGGTCACCATTGACCAGACGCTTTCAGTTGGTGAGAGATCTGGAGAATGTGCTGGCCAGGGCAGCAGTTGAACATTTTCTGTATCCAGAAAGGCCCATACAGGACCTGCAACATGCGGTCGCGCATTATCCTGCTGAAATGTAGGGCTTCGCAGGAATCGAATGATGGGTAGAGCCACGGGTCGTAACACATCTGAAATGTACCGTCCACTGTTCAAAGTGCCGTCAATGCGAACAAGAGGTGACCGAGACGTGTAACCAATGGCACCCCATACCATCATGCCGGGTGATATGCCAGTATGGCGATGACGAATACACGCTTCAAATGTTGGTTGACCGCGATGTCGCCAAACATGGATGCGACCATCATGATTCTGTAAACAGAACCTGGATTCGTCAGCAAAAGTGAGGTTTTGCCATTCGTGTACCCACGTTCGTCGTTGAGTACACCATCGCAGGCGCTCCTGTCTGTGATGCAGCTTCAAGGGTAACCGCAGCCATGGTCTCCGAGCTGATAGTCCATGCTGCTGAAAACATAGTCGAACTGTTCGTGCAGATGGTTGTTGTCTTGCAAACGTCCCCATCTGTTGACTCAGGGACTGAGACGTGGCTGCACGATCCGTTACAGCCATGCGGATAAGATGCCTGTCATCTCGAGTACTGGGATCCAGCACGGCGTTCCGTATTACGCTCCTGAACCAACTGATTCCATATTCTGCTAACAGTCACTGGATCTCGACCAACGCGAGAAGCAATGTCGCGATACGATAAACCGCAATCGTGATAGGCTACAATCCGACCTTTATCAAAGTCGGAAACGTGATGGTACGCATTTCTCCTAGTTACACGAGGCATCGCAAGAACATTTCACCAGGCAACGCCGGTCAACTGCTGTTTGTGTATGAGAAATTGGTTGGAAGTTTTCCTCATGTCAGCACGTTGTATGTGTCGCCACTGGCGCCAACCTTGTGTGAATGCTCTGAGAAGCTAATTATTTGTATATCACAGCATCTTCTTCCTGCCCGTTAAATTTCGTGTCTGTAGCACGTCATCTTCGTGGTGTACCAATTTGAATGTTCAGTAGTGTATTTTACACAGAGAAAATAATATTGCTTGGTCCAGATAAACTAAACAAGTAGTCTTCAACTAAAAATGTCAACATGTTTAGACCCATGAATAATTTTACGAAGTGGGCCTACTGACCCCATAAGACAAACAAACGTCTTACTGTAATATCTACAATCTACTACCATCAACCCATCAACCAAAAAATCTGGAAGACCAGCCCCAAAAGACAGAGCAGATACACAAACTACCACATGGACCATGTGAAAAGGCAGTAGAAAACACAACTCATCACTAGTACACAGTCATGAAACTATCGTCTCGGCGTATATATACTTTCACAATCAAAATATTACACTTTCTTACACGAAGAAACTGCCACACAGTTCTGGAATTCATTCTTCAGAGCGCCTGACTGTGCTTCTGACAAATAGAACAGACGCAAGCCAACTTGGTATATATAGACAATCACTGCCTCGCTATAAACTATAGTCTGATTAATATTACTTGATACACTCCTGGAAATGGAAAAAAGAACACATTGACACCGGTGTGTCAGACCCACCATACTTGCTCCGGACGCTGCGAGAGGGCTGTACAAGCAATGAACACACGCACGGCACAGCGGACACACCAGGAACCGCGGTGTTGGCCGTCGAATGGCGCTAGCTGCGCAGCATTTGTGCACCGTCGCCGTCAGTGTCAGCCAGTTTGCCGTGGCATACGGAGCTCCATCGCAGTCTTTAACACTGGTAGCATGCCGCGACAGCGTGGACGTGAACCGTATGTGCAGTTGACGGACTTTGAGCGAGGGCGTATAGTGGGCATGCGGGAGGCCGGGTGGACGTACCGCCGAATTGCTCAACACGTGGGGCGTGAGGTCTCCACAGTACATCGATGTTGTCGCCAGTGGTCGGCGGAAGGTGCACGTGCCCGTCGACCTGGGACCGGACCGCAGCGACGCACGGATGCACGCCAAGACCGTAGGATCCTACGCAGTGCCGTAGGGGACCGCACCTCCACTTCCCAGCAAATTAGGGACACTGTTGCTCCTGGGGTATCGGCGAGGACCATTCGCAACCGTCTCCATGAAGCTGGGCTACGGTCCCGCACACCGTTAGGCCGTCTTCCGCTCACGCCCCAACATCGTGCAGCCCGCCTCCAGTGGTGTCGCGACAGGCGTGAATGGAGGGACGAATGGAGACGTGTCGTCTTCAGCGATGAGAGTCGCTTCTGCCTTGGTGCCAATGATGGTCGTATGCGTGTTTGGCGCCTTGCAGGTGAGCGCCACAATCAGGACTGCATACGACCGAGGCACACAGGGCCAACACCCGGCATCATGGTGTGGGGAGCGAACTCCTACACTGGCCGTACACCTCTGGTGATCGTCGAGGGGACACTGAATGGTGCACGGTACATCCAAACCGTCATCGAACCCATCGTTCTACCATTCCTAGACCGGCAAGGGAACTTGCTGTTCCAACAGGACAATGCACGTCCGCATGTATTCCGTGCCACCCAACGTGCTCTAGAATGTGTGAGTCAACTACCCTGGCCAGCAAGATCTCCGGATCTGTCCCCCATTGAGCATGTTTGGGACTGGATGAAGCGTCGTCTCACGCGGTCTGCACGTCCAGCACGAACGCTGGTCCAACTGAGGCGCCAGGTGGAAATGGCATGGCAAGCCGTTCCACAGGACTACATCCAGCATATCTACGATCGTCTCCATGGGAGAATAGCAGCCTGCATTGCTGTGAAAGGTGGATATACACTGTACTAGTGCCGACATTGTGCATGCTCTGTTGCCTGTGTCTATGTGCCTGTGGTTCTGTCAGTGTGATCATGCGATGTATCTGACCCCAGGAATGTGTCAATAAAGTTTCCCCTTCCTGGGACAATGAATTCACGGTGTTCTTATTTCAATTTCCAGGAGCGTAGTTGGAGCTACCTCCCTCCAATTCGCTCTTATTTTTTCTTCCTATCCCTCATTTTTTTTTGCAATCTGCCTTTGTCACCTACAACCTGCAACCGAGTGCCTACCACACTGCTAATCGGTCTGTATCGCGTCAGTGCATGTTGACAGTATGAGGATAGTTCCAGGTAACCGATGGAAGCGAGAAATTACTATTCGCTTTTAGTGCTGTGTTCAGTTTGCTCTTATCCTTAGCTTTAACTGTTGTGAACAAGGCAAGTATGCTTAATACTCCTTCCGCAGGTTGCTGGCTGCTGTTTTCTTGGATACGTTGCACATAACAAGCTTGTTGTTAGGCTAGAACACGAGCGTAAATTCAGAGATGCAAAATGCGTCGACTGCCGCATTTCAGTCGCTAGTCACGTAAAATCAGTCCTGGATAGAGTAACTCACGTTCCCACCATACCTGGGGCAGCCGCTTCCAATACTGCTCTGCATTACATGAATAGCACTCCAGCTCTTGTGGAGTCAGCCCGCTGTATATTCACGTCGCCTTCAACCGAGAGGCAACCTAGGTAACAACTGAAGCGCCAAGTGACAGACGTCATCTTTCAGGTAATGTTAATTGGACTTTAATTGCCAAAAACTCTCAGGGTTTGCTTCTACCAGACGTGGCTCACAGAGTCACACGCCATTTTGTCCTCAGCACTGTTTCGCCGAAACCACCTTCTCCACCATTCCTCCTCAGTTGCTGCGAGCTGCTGTCTTCTCCTGAACACCGGCGAGAGCACACAATCTGGTATGCGGCTCCAACAATGATGTTTGCATCCGGCTGGCCACACCTTGCATTGACCACCGGAGACTCCTGCTACATGAGCCTGCTTGGTTCCACGCTGGTCTCTGGTCCAATACACTGTGCTTGGCCACAGTCAATGAACTCGCTTGTTACTATGGCCATGCCATGGCCCGCCACCCATGTTGCCACTGAAGCTCTTAAACGTAGACTAGTTTCCTTCCTGTCACATTTCCGCAGCTGAGCTCAGAGTGGTACTGGCTCCACTTCTTGCCATATAATACATTTAGCGGGTAGCGTGTGTTCAGTACCAAACACATAGAGGTATTACCTATTGGGCAGGCGGGAAGGCGATATTTCAATTTCACAACACAAGGCTGTAGCCATTACATACCTTCCATAGAGTGGCACATTATCTATAATTCATTGTAAAGTGTATGGAAGAGGGTACGTAACACCATTAGTATCGATTTTCTGTATTATTGCGTTTGCGTACTGAATAAGAGAAAAATTGCTGCCTATGTGTCCTAGTAAATAACCGAATCTCTCTTTTATTCTCGTGATCCCTATGCGGTATATACGACAATGGTTGCATAATGATCGCACAGTCCTCGAATAACGATTCTCCAGATTTACTCAGTTTTACGAAAATTATGTTGTCTATCTTGCAAAGATTCCTAATTAATTTCGGACAGCATTTATGTTTCAGTTTGAAAGGTAACGGTTTGTATTGCTCAAACCATTTTTCCACATGCGTAAGTTGCTTTCTAAACTACAGTCATCCAGCTAAGGACACCACTGCAAGGCATGCAATTTCATGCTCCTCAGTGGCATGGCGAGTGCAAGGAGATGAATAGCGGAACAAAGCCAACGTCACCAAGTCTGCATTGTTGCAAAATTTACTCAAGATGCCAGCCCTCACTCAAGTGGGGGGGGGGGGGGAGAGATCATCCACCACATCTCCCTGGGGGGGGGGGGGGGTAGATGTCCAATGTCCAATTGTACACATCATCACCCTCATTCCCTCACATCCATTTTCCCTCCCCCCTCCCCCCCTCTGCCCCCTCACTTCCTCACTCTCCCACTTGCGAATTGGTGGTAAAAGACTCAGTCTGTGATGAGCTGATTGTGAGGAAGAACGTAAAGTATTATTATTTATTCGTTAACTTATTTATATTGAGTTTTGGTGGGAGATGTGTTCTTGGTGGTGTTATCCTGCTGCTGGATGTCCTCTACACATTCTCCTGCCTCCCACCTTCCTGTCTCTCCCTGTCCCCTCTTGTGAACTGTTGGGAAAAAGACTGGAATTTAGTAAGTGTTTTACCTGTTAACATCCAGCTAAGGACAGCTTCCATAGCGTGCAATGTGGAGAATGAAAGTATGTGATAATGGATGAGGGTAGGGGAATATGTTTCAGTAAATAATGATGATGTAGCAGTATGGACTGATGATTCATTTCACAATTGATAGAGCCTACTGCCTGTGCTGGAGCTGTTCATGTTTTTTGAAATGGCCATTGAAACCACAGTGAAGGAGAGATCTTTACCCAATTCCACTAACACCAGACTGAATAATCCAGAGGTGCTCACCTTGGTGTGTGGGACTCAACTGAGGACGACTAAAATGGGTTTTTCTCCCCTTTCCGATTGCGTGTGTGTGTGTGTGTGTGTGTGTGTGTGTGTGTGTGTGTGTGTGTGTGTATGTGTGTATGTTAATCTGCTGTGTGCTCTTTACCACAATACCACTTGAAACTGGTGGGGAACTGTTCTACAGCCACTGCCAGAAGAATTGCCTCCTACCGATCTACAAGTGTATAGCTGCTGAGAAACAACACATGGTAAAAGGAGATAGGACAGCGAACTATCACTGAAGCGTAGGAAGATTAGCCTACCGATCTACGAATGAAACAGCTGCTGAGGGAGTTGCACATAGACACATACATAAAAAGTAAGAACAGGCAGGATAGCAAACTGTCACTGAGGCTTATGAAGAGCTGCCTCCTACCGACCTACAAGTGAAACAACTGCTAAGGGACTTGTACACAGAAACATGGTAAGTAGGGATAGGCCAGCAAACTATCACTGAAGTGTAGGAAGAGTTGTCTCCTACAGCTGCTGCAGAACTTGGAAACACATACATATGTGGTAGGAAGGGATAGAGAAATGTAGGGAGCATAATACAAACTACCACAACTGATGGAAAAGGTTTCACTGCTGTAATTACACAACGAAATTGTCGTGAAAAGAAAAGCATCACTGGGTCATAATGCAGTACATGCACGGGTAATTGAGAAAAACTTTTCCAATAACACAACTTCTGGAAAAACCGACCCTACAGTATCCCATCAAGTAGTTGCACATGTGTTCACCTCAATGTATGGATACAGACTAACCAGCTTAGAACCAGGCTCATCTCCCCTCCTTCCTCCCTGCAGGTAGAAATACCTGGTTTCCAGGCCTGTTCTACCTTGTCACTGGTGGTACAAAAAGAGATCATCAGCTGGCAGTATTGTACTGTTTCCAATCTATACAAACCAGTCCCAAATGGGAAGAAGACTCAAGAACAGGACATTTCCTGCAAGTCATAAATCGTATTTCTCAGAAAGGCTGGCCCCCTTGGAACAATAGAGAAATACTTGACTAATTATCGCAGATGAAGAACTGAAAAGTCAACAGAGGCTTGCCTTCATGTGTGCTGGATGTGCTGATACTGTCTGAAAATGGTCCTTGGCTAAATAAAATCACTGTCATGTAGGAAAGACACTGAAATAATACGTCCCACATAAATGATATAGACATGGATATTTACAATAGTCACCTCACAGTATGTCAACCCACCGACTCTGCCCTTTACAGGTGGAGAAGATGGTCTGCACTCACAAGCCTCCGCCGCTGCATATGATTATTACCCGTCATCTCCCACATTTATTCTTCAGGAAAATTGCCTGAAGGCTGTCTTGAAGGGGTTTCAGACACTCCACTATACTGACGAACAGCTTTGTGTGTGCATGTTCTCGTAGAGTGTGGAAGGATGAGATTGTTACCGTACAGACGGGAGAGGAATAGATGGTGGAGGAATTTTACATGGATCACTTGCACCTCATGGGGTAACACACTGCGTAATTACCTAGAGTGTTGCAGATCTTAGCAGCTCAACCACTGTAATATCAACTAATTTATATTCAAAAAACGACTAAATAAAGAAAACACTCATATGCTGCATTAAAAATTGCCAACCTGTAATCTCCAGGTGGGATTCTTATGCTTGCTCCAATTAATGCATTATTCACTGACCTCATCTCACATTGTAAGGGGGTGTAGTATTACGCTTTTAAAGAACGCTTATTGCAACGGAGCACATAATGGATATAGTACTAAATCACTGAAATCTCCACTTCATCTAGGGTGTGACTTATGACTGATATAACGAAATACTGTACTGACATACATCACCTCAAATCGTGTAAAAACTGTATTCTTACTTTCTAAAAACATGTACTGTGATGGAAATAGTGCAAATAGAGGATATAGTACTGAAAATCAGTAAGTGTTAACCCAAACTCGTGGAATGACCTTACGCTTCCTACAATGATTATTGTACTTAGGACATTGGATCTTGCATTGAATATGCTGCAAAATAAGTACTTAATGCCATCCAACAGTCCTTAAACACTATATGATCAAAAGTATCCAGACACACACCAAAAATTTGTTTTTATATTAGATGCATTGTGCTGCCACCTACTGCCAGGTACTCCATATCAACGACCTCAGTGGTCTTTAGACACCGTGAGAGAGCAGTATGGGGCGCTCTGCTTAATTCACGGACTTCGAACGTGGTCAGGTGATAGGGTGTCACTTGTGTAATACGTCTGTACGCGAGATTCCCACACTCCTAAATATCCTTAGGTCCACTGTTTCCGATGTGATAATGCAGTGGAAAAGTGAAGGGACACGTACAGCACAAAAGCGTACAGTCCCACCTCGTCTGTTGACTGACAGAGACCGCTGACAGTTGAAGAGGCTCTCAGCACTATGGGACTTAACACCTGAGGTCATCAGTCCCCTAGAACTTAGAACTACTTAAACCTAACTAACCTAAGGACATCACACACATCCATGCCCGAGGCAGGATTCGAACCTGCGACCGTAGCAGTCGCGCGGTTCACAGTTGAAGAGGGTCGTAGTGTGAAATACCCAGACATCTATCCAGACCATCACACAGGATTCCAAACTGCATCAGAATCCTCTTCAAGTACTATGGCACTTGGGTGGGATGTGAGAAAACTTGGATTTCATGGTATAGCGGCTGCTCATAAGCCACACATCACGCAAGTACCGACGCTTCGCTTGGTGTAAGGAGCGTAAGCATTGGACGATTGAACAGTGGAAAAATGTGCTGAATGACGAATCACGGTACACAATGTGGCGATACGACAGCAAGATATGGGCACGGTGAATGTCCGGTGAACGTCATCTGTCAGCGTCTGTAGTGCCTACAGTAAAATTCGGAGGCGGTGGTGTTATGGTGTCCTCATGTTTTTCGTGGAGGGGGCTTGCACTCTTTGTTGCTCTGCGTGGCGCTATCACAGCACAGGCCTACATTGATGTTTTAAGGATCTTCTCGCTTCCCATTGTTGAAGAGCAATTCGGAGATGGCGATTGCATCTTTCAACCAGACCAAGCACCTGTCCATAATGCACGGCTCGTGGCGAAGTGGTTACACTACAATAACATCCATGTAATGGGCTTTCCCGCACAGACTCCTGACTTGAATCCTGTAGAACACCTTAGGTATTTGATTCTTCAATTTTTCCAGGCGTATTTTATGACTAAATAAATCTCGGGTGAACAGCCTTGTATGAGTGCGCACACTCACACCAGGCTGTCACCCTAGATTTATTTCGTCACCTTAGGGATGTTTTGGAACTCCGACTTCGTGCCACACCTCAGCGACCGACATCGATACCTCTCGTAAGTGCAGCTGTCCGTGAAGAATGGGCTGCCATTCCCCAAGAAACCTTCCAACGCTTCATTGAACATATGTCTGCGAGAGTGGAAGCTGTCATCAATGCTAGTGTCCATTCAGCTAGAAAGTTCCATACACTATGGTGAGTAGAAGACCTCACCAATAACGGAAAGCTGACCGAACCAAACAGCAATCAATGTAAGGAAAACATTCTGAGATTGACAGATGTGATTTTTGTGTGTATATGTCTTAAGAGAAGACAGATCTAATTCTCTTAAAATTGAGCAACTATTAAAAACATAGAACAGCAACGATTATATTACACTACGAGTGCATCTCGCTCTTGGTTCGACAGGAAGACGTATCATTGTAATATTATAACACAAATATCGAAAAAGCTTCCCACCAAAACACTGCATGTGTCTTCACCTCAATGTTTGGACAGAGGCTAAGCATCTTGGAAGTTGTGTTATTTACCTTCCTACCTTGCCTCCTCCCTTACTCTCCTCCCCCTGTAGATAGAGGTACTGATTTTCCAAGCCTGTTTTGTCTTGTCGCTGATGGTGTACAAAAAATGCCACCTGCAGGTGGGCCGGCCGGAGTGGCCAAACGGTTCTAGGCGCTTCAGTCTGGAACCGCACGACCGCTACGGTCGCAGGTTTGAATCCTGCCTCGGACATGGATGTGTGTGATGTCCGTAGGTTAGTTAGATTTAAGTAGTCCTAATTTCTAGGCGACTGAGGACCTCAGATGTTAAGTCCCAGTGTGCTCAGAGCCATTTTGAGCCTGCAGATGGTCTGCTTTGGTCGCTGTTAGGTTGTCAGTGGTATTATGTTTCCAGTCTGCAGCTGGACTCTCACATAGATAGTGGTTCTCCCTATCCAGGACTGTTCTATCCCCTCGCTGATGGTATGCAAAAAGGAACCTCTGGATCAACAGTGAATTACTTGACTATTCGTCATGGAACGGGTAACAGCATGCTACTGCTCTCGGTTACGTCTTGCAGTGGGTAGAAGCAGCACTAGCCAGAGTGTTGGAAGTTTGTGACTGGGCGGGCGCAGCGACTGGCAGCCATTGAGACCGCTGCATGCGGCCGTTTGATGAGGCCGCTATTGAATACATCGACATCTACATTTGAATACATCTACATGTACGTGATTACTCTGCATTTCACAAATAAGTGCCTGGCAGAGGGTTAAATGGACCACCTTCACCGGCCGGTGTGACAGAGTCGTTCTAGGCGCTTCAGTCTGGAACCGCGCGATCGCTACGGTCGTTGGTTCGAATCCTGCCTCGGGCATGGATGTGTGTGATGCCCTTAGGTTAGTAGGTTTATGTAGTTCTAAGTTCTAGGGGACTGATGATCTCAGATGTGAAGTCCCATAGTACTCAGAGCCATTTGAACCATTTGAACCACCTTCAAGCTGTCTCACTACCGTTTCACTCTCGAAAGGCGCGCCTGAAAAACGAGCCCTTAAATTTTTCTGTGCGAGCCCTGATTTCTCTTATTTTATAGTGATGTTCATTTCTCCCTACGTAGATAGGTGCCAACAGAATGTTTTCGGAATCGGAAGAGAAAACTGGTGATTGAAATTTCATGAGAAGATCCCGTCGCAACGAAAAACACCTTTGTTTTAATGATTGCCACTCCAATTCACGTATCATGTCTGTGACACTATTTCCCCTATTTCGCGATAATACAAAACGAGCCGCCCTTGTTTGAACTTTTTCGTTGTCATCCGTCAGTCCCACCTGATGCGGATCCCACATCGCACAGTAATTTCTGTAGTAGGGCTGTTTCACCTTCTAAGTGCTATGCCAATGAATCGCAGTCTTTGGTTTGCTCTACCCACAACTATGTGATCGTTCCAGTTTAGGTTATTTCTAATTGTAGCCCCCTAAGTAATTAGTTGAATTTACAGCCTTCAGATTTGTGTGACTTATAGCGTAATTAAGTGGATTTCTTTTAGTACTCATGAGAATAACGTCACACACTTCCTTATTCATGGTCAACTGCCACTTTTCGCACCATACAAGTATCTTATGTAAATCATTTTGCAATTCGTTTTGGTCATCTGATGACTTTACAAGACGGTAAATGACAGCACTATCTGCGAATAATCTAAGAGGGCTACTTACATCGTCTCCTATCTCGTTGATATAGATCGGGAACAATAGAGGGCCTGTAACACTTCCTTGGGGAACGACGGATATTACTTCTGCTTTACTCAATCACTTTCCGTCTATTGCTACGAACTGTGACCTTCCTGACAGGAAATCACGAACCGCTGGTGCCGACCACCCTGCTGTCGCCGTCTGCTTGCAGCTACCTCTCATAGCCCGAGCACGTAAACCAAGTAGCCGGCCGCGGTGGTCTGGCGGTTAAGGCGCTCAGTCCGGAACCGCGTGACTGCTACGGTTGCAGGTTCGAATCCTGCCTCGGGCATGGCTGTGTGTGCTGTCCTTAGGTTAGTTAGGTTGAAGTAGTTCTAAATTCTAGGGGACTGATGACCGTGGATGTTAAGTCCCATAGTGCTCAGAGCCATTTGAACCATTTTTTTTTTTTTGAACCTGATGTCTGTGGAAGTGAAGTAAATAAATTGTCATGTGTGTGGTTATTACATACATTTCAGATGCATGAATATCAATACAGACCAGCAGCTTGCATCTATCTATTGATGTATTTTGCACCAAACAGTAAGCTGCAGTACGCTTCCATCCCTCCTCGTTATTTTGTAACATCCAACTGAGTAAAAATTACGAACTGAGTCTACGATACTGTTTTTGATGACGGATGAGCAAACTGCCGACGTTGGAGCTCTAAAACAATTTTCATTTTTACGTATTTTCCATAAATTTCGCAGTTTTATCAGATTTCTCCAAAATTGGAACGCATGTTACTCACTGATTTGAGTTCAAGTACTCTGGTCGCGACGACTTCTCATGTCAACAAAATGTCTCGATCTTGTGATGCTATCGGCCAATGACATTGCAGGATGGTTCTCAGTTTCTGTATCATTTCTAAAAAATCCCCTCCAATACTTTTCTAGTGGTATATACATGTGGTCATACCGTGATCCCTGTTACACTGCCTATATCACATGGCACAAACACTGTTTCGTAGTGTGAGAAACACCTTATAAATTCGATAAGATTTTAATACGATTGGCTATCTCTCCCTATGTGGGTGGGAGTATTCTCCCATTCGTAGGATAAAGTCGGAGGTTGAAATATCTCATCAACACCTTTGATGATTACCACACCAATAAACGTATCATATTGACAGCAGGTCTCTGTCCTAAATTTCGAAATGAACTGCCCCTTCGTTGAACCTATCGGCCTCAGCAGAACTTTAGATGGTCTCTCTGTCTCTGTCTTTGAACCTCCCTGCAACGTCATCTCCGATTTGTCTGACCAGAAGTAAGAGGGCAGTATACGCACCACATTCGATGTCTCATGAAGGAACAGAACGAGCTGATTTCAATGTGGTCAATACACTTCGATAATTTGCTTTTGGAAAGAGCATAACACCGCTTCCAAACTCGGACAACTGACCGATGCTAGTGGTATACACTGGTATTCTCAGTCCAGTACCATAACTGCCGTTCTGCAAAGACAGTTGATAAGGTCCTGATACATCTGAAAGTGTTGTTGTGAAATAACAGGAGGTCAAGAAGAATAAAACACATATGATTTAAGCATGATAAAGTACCAAACAGAAGGAGTTTGAAATATTTACGTAAATCATTTATGCTATCAATTCTGGAGTATTGTTCTTGTACTTGGAGTCCACGCCAAGAAGGTATCGGGGAGAGAGAAATGATCGTAGAATATCAACACACACTGCTAAGGCTACACGCTTCTGCACTACACTATAATGTTAAAGCAGAGTGGTTTCAGATACATAAGTCGTGGTTTGCAATGTTGTTAGTACTCCATTGCAGGAAGTATATTACCAAAACCTGACTACATGCTCACAGCGAATTTTCTATCTCATTCATTATGGTGACAAACTTTAAGATGATAAAATTACTACCTTCTACACCAAGAAAAAGAACATATGTAGTGTGGAAATCGTGTACTTCGCATGCATCTTCGGTCTCTAGGCGAAGGTAATGAAATACGTTTTCTATCGGTTTGGGGTACATGATTCCTCACCCATACGTTGAAAGTCCTCTGACGGCTGTGGTGTGGGGAAAATTTGCTGTTAAAGTTTGTAGGTAGACAGGGCGTGCAGTCCCACTCAGAAGAAACTAATTGTATACAACTTGAACGCAGGTTGTACGACACAACTGACAAAGTTCCTGAAAACAACGGAAAAAGTGGTTAAATGTGCGATAAATGATTTGCCAGAACATCTTTCTCTCTCTATAATCCATCGTCAGTCTACCTCATCACAACACCTCTGAACCGATTACCATCTACTTTTTATCATGCTTTAATCCAGACCCATTTCAATTTTGAGGAAGGTGAATCTCTTTTTCGGGTAAAGCATCCAAGACGGCAGCCAACTTGCATGTATTCCTATTATCTCAGTAGACACTGCAAAATGTCGTTAAAACCGTGTATCAACTATTCGGTTAGGTATGTGTTAGTTGACATTGCATGATTGTGACTGGTTGCGACTACAGAGAAGCACATTGTAAATACCGTTTGTTATAGTTTAAAACATTTAAACAGTCTTGCACTGGCTCAAACATGCGATCCATTCTGTAGCTGTATATTGCATTTCCCAAGATGAAATACAGTGCTCTTTAGTTAAGGAGGAGGTAAAGTTTGTTGAAGCCACATGTGTAAATAGTTTCATACTGCCATGCCCAAGAAATTGATATAGACAAAGATATATAAACGGGCAGAATACGACGCTGCGGTCTGCAACGCCAATATACGACACCTGTTAGATCGGTTAGTGCTGCTACAATAGCAACTTATCAAGATGGGTGAGTTTGTTACACGAGCAGTTCTAGGCGCTTCACTTCAGAACCGCACTGCTGCTACAGTCGCAGGTTAAGTCCCATAGTGCTTAGAACCATTTGAACATTTGAGACTGTTACAGTCGGCACACGAGCGATGGGACACAGCTTATGTCCTGAGACGTATGCAAGGTTAGACTGGTTGGCTGAGCTTTTTTTTCTGTATTGTGATTTCATTCCCCTGCCCCGTACAGGCAGGGGAGGGCTGTCAGCGGCACAATCTGCCGCTCTTCAGCCGAGTGACACGACAAGTAAAACAAGAATAAAGTGATACATACATAAGGAGATAAAAAAAGGGGAACATGAAACAGAGTAAGGGGAGAAAATGGTGGTAAAAATACACTGAAATGGAGATGTTCATGGGGGACAGTTAAAAAAGTCACCAGAAAGTTAGAAAACACAGTTGGCGACTCTTAAAACACAGAGAAGACACTGAATGCGCATACACAGGTTAAAAGTTGGCCACAGTATTAAAAACACTCTGAAACAACACACTTAGAACCCACTTGGAGCACACACGACGAAGAATAATACTACCAGTTGGGACCTGCCGAGGGAAAGGTCAGAGAGGGTGGAAAAAGAGGTGAGAGCATGGGGCACCTGGGGAAGCGGCGGGATGAAGAGAGGAGGGGCATCAATGGGTTCACGAAGAGGCAGGAGACAAGTGGGGCGGGAGAGAAAAAGGGAAGACAGGGCAGGAGGGAGTGCAGAGACACTGAAAGGAGGCACAAGAGATGGAGGGGGAGTAGGAGGAGGAAGCCGCTCAGGAGGAGGGAGGGGGAGGAGAGGGAGCCCTGAGGAGGAGGCAGGAAGAGTGGGTTGGAGTTGGTAGGAAGGATAGATGTCAGGGCGAAGCTCATCATCCGGGAGGGGTAGACGGTGGAAGTTGTGATGGGAAAGGAGATGGAGGGTGTGGAGATGGAGAGAGGGAGGGACACAACGGTAAAGGCGCGGCAACTCGTTGGGTGTGGAGAGGAAGGAGACACGAGGGGGTGAGGGGGATTAAAGCGGCGGACAATATATAGTGTGCAGATGTGTTCGAGGAAAAGGAGAAGCTGGGGGAAGGGGATCAGGTCGTAGAGGATGCACGTGGGGTACGGAAGGCGGATGCGGAAGGCGAGGCGGAGCACATGGCGTTCGAGGATTTGGAGGGCTTTATAGAACCGGGGAGGGGCGGAAATCCAAGCGACGCTGGCATAACAAAGGATGGGGCGGGTCATGAATTTGTAGGTGTGAAGGGCTGGCTGAGCGAGAGGCAGGCTCTTAAGTACGCCGCTATTGGCCGCTGCAACCATGTATTCCACTGTGGCGCCCTCACTTTAAATGCAGGCTAGGAGGCGCGCGCCACCACAGCTTACGATGCGACGGTGCTAGGGCTTTTCGACGTCCATGACGTCTGGCGGGGATTCAAATTCTAACATAAAATGTGTGGCTTGATTTTATACCGGTAAAATTCGTCAATATTAATAAACATAAAAGAGTATCACACCAATGTTACATTACGTTAATGTTTAAGGCAAAGTTTATTTCGAAACACTAAAAGTGAGATGTAAATTACAAAGTGATAAACTTCTGTCGTGTGCTTTTATTATCATTCTGGAATACAGCGCTTCTACAAGGAGTGTATCGGTCGTGGCCCGCCAATGCCATGGTCTCCGGATCCCTTCGAATTGAACACGTTTAATTTACACTGATCTGCCAGAACATTATGACCACCGAACTGCTGTCGACAGCAACCCGTCCAGGTGATATCAGCGTTACCTGGCATGGAGTGACTGCTCGTAAGACACACGCACCGTGCATGTAGTATAAACGAGTGTGCTGTCCATGTGTAGAATAGGGTAGACGCGCCATCTACTTGAGTTCCACCGAGGGCGGATTGTGATGACCTGGAGGCTCGGCACGAAAATTTCGGAAACTGTTCGCCGAACGCTGTGGTGAGTTTCTTCAACACGTGGCGAAACGAAAGTGAAAAGACACCCAGACGCCGTGTAGTTGGGCGGCTGCACCTCATTACAGATGTCGGACGTCGTAGGCTTGGCCGACTGGTAAAGCACAACGGCCGACATACTGTGGCCGAAATAACATCAGACTTTCATGCTTGGCAGAGTGCAGTGTGTCTCAAAACAAAGTGCACCGAACGCTCCTAACTATGGGCCTCCGCAACCGACGACCTATGCATGTGCCGATGTTAACACCACGACATCGGCAACTACGACTGAAATGGGCACGTGACCATCAACACTAGACGCTGGTGCAGTGACAGAGCGTTGCATGATCCGATGAATCCCGATGCCTCCTTCATTATGCCGATAGGAGGACGTGAATTCGCCGGCTTCCAGGGGAATAGTTCCTTGACACGTGCACTGCGTGACAGACACAAGCTGGCGGTGGCTCCATTAATGCTCTGGAAACATTCACGTGGGAATCCACGAGTCCAGTGGAGCTCGTGCTAGCTACTATTGTAATTTTGATGGAAAATTAGGTATGTAGCGCAACGCTACTTTTTAAGAATTTTTGTAAAGAACTATACCCCTTGTAATTGTTTGTCAAGATCGTTCTCAGAATATAGTTAACTTCTACCAGATTAAATGCATTAAGAATTTTCTATCCCAAAATCATTCACGTAAATGCTTTACGGAATTTATTGTTATCTTAAAAGAAAAGTCTAAACTGAGCTTCAGCTTTTATCAAATCTAAATTAACTTCAACTTAAAGAATTCCAGTCACAAAGTATTATGAAACTCCACCAGCAGCTTATAATTATGTTAAAGAGAAGTAAGTATATTCATTCCACAGTTTGCTGTAGCAGTCAGATGGCGATCCAGTATAAATAATTAAAGGTAAGAATCAGTCTTAATAATTTCAGGTAACGACTGAGGGCCACGGCGACAACACATTTTATGTTTCGTCGTAATAATCAGCAGGTAGTCTTGACAGAGCAGCAGTTAAAAGATTTTAAGAGACGCAGCGTTCAGTCAGCAAGCAAACGTTCATCCAATATTAGACGGGAAGGTTTCACTGTGGACTCAACATAAGTATAAAATTTGATTATAGAAAATAGTTTGAACAAAGTGTATACACAAATGCTGTCATACGAAATGATTTGTCTATCTCTAATAAAGAGAATATGTAAATAGAAAGGGTTTTAGTAGGAATTGTACATCAAGTAAAATTTGGTTCCCTTAAATTTAACAACAAGAATAAGAGTAAATGTGAAAATCAATATACAGATCATATGAAGCAATTGAAAGTTTACATTATGAAACATTTAATTCAAATTGGCATCTCTTAGTACCACAATTAAGGAAGGTACAAAAGGAATTGGATAGCATGGTCAAAGCACTGGCAACTGTCTGTGAATGCACTCAAAACTCTGTTCCTTTCCCTCACATAGCACAACACCAGGTTTCGCCATGTGGTTCCATCATCGCCTTGCTCCATAGTTTTAGTGTACCCAAACACTAAGTACGTCGTCGAATAGCCTGAGTTGCCGCAGCCACATCAGGATTAAGTTCCATCTCCAATGGTCCATTAAGGTTGGTGGTGTGCATCTTGGTATGCAAACACCTATTGTCGTACATCATACTGTGGTGTGTATCTAGGTATGCAGGCACCAATTGACATACATCGGGCTGTGGTGTGCATCTAGGTATGCAAACACCTCGTCGAGAACATCATTGGTTGAAGTCACGTGTTTCACAATTCACTGATTCTGTGCTCAATAACCATGGGGATGCACAGGAATTAAGGTACGGGTAAAATTGTTTTGGCAATGGGTTCACGGACATTGTTGGTACCATAATTTGACTACCAAATAATTTTCCCTATGACAAAATATGTTGTGTCGTAATTTGTAACAATATGTAGTTTTAATTTAAGAATTCTTCCAGAAAATTATTCCCATATATAAAAGACATAAAAGTTCCTACTTATTCAGTATTTGATAGTATACAGATTTGTTATAGACAAGTACATTATTACTTATTCTGTATTTACATATCTTAGTTTCTTACATCATTAATTATAAAGTTTGTTGACAATGCATTTCTTGACTTACTGTCCTAAAATTTTATCTTCCATTCAGGGGTGTAGTCGTCAGTTATGAGTCGTCAAATGTCAGGTCATAATATACAATAAAATTACTGTCATAAAATTATTTAAAGTATTCTTTTGCAGCTGAAAATTAAGGTAAACATTATTCTGGTTAGACATTGTAATGTGTGGTTCCCATCCATAGTGTTGCAATGTGTCACATGCTAGCAAAATTATTTCTTAACATTATACATTTCTTATATACTAATATAACATACACATTCTTCTTCTGCATCTGTGTCAACTCTCTGCATAACCTGTTATAAACATTCAGCATTAATTAACGTCAGCGCACGGCATGACTTATTATAAAACATTCAGTATTAATTATCGTCAGTGCATGGCATGACTTCAATAAACATCTTCTGGTACTTCTCGTCCGCTCCTGGCATGACCTATAAAACACTTTATCATAATATTAACTGCTGCAAAATCACGTCAGCTCCCGGCATGACCTATAAAATTTCTGTAATGACAATTAGCGTCAGCTATCTGCGTGACCTAAAGATTCACATCCTTATTCTAACTAAAACTACGTTTCATTTTGATGACGTGTGACAACAATGCTGCATTCTGGAATAAAGAGTACATGTTAATGTTACCACTAAAATAATTGATTAATGAACGATCTATATTATCAGTTTAGCTATTGCAAAAATCGACATTTTCTTAAGTAATTATGTCACGTTATAAAAAAAATTTCTTTCATTTATGAGCTCTCAGTGCACAAATTCATACGTCGTGTCGTTGTCTGCATGTTCTCTTTAAGTTAGGAAATGTTTCTCGTGTTTTTATTTGTCTTGGCTGGCGTAGCATCATTAAGTACTGCTGTGTTCTTTAAGGTACGGTGAAATATTAGCGGCCCGCTGCGTGTCGCGGCTTTGTTTGTTACTGAAGCGCGCTGAAACTACCATTGTTGCATACTTACGTGTCACGCCGTCCTTTTGTCAGCTGAAATGCAAAAATTTAAGTCAAGAAATGTTTCACGTTGGATACATGATGATTCCCTAATGATTTCTTCTTACGTAGCGTTTCCACATGCACTACATTAGCGTGTGGAATATTACGAACTCTGTAAGGGCCTGCATACAGAAGTTCGAATTTACGGCATCTGTGCTTACCTTTGTTGGAAAGAAAATGAGTGCGAATCAGTACTTTGTCGCCAATCTCGTACTTCTGTAGTCGACTTACCTGCTTCTGTTGTTTCTTCCGCCGATCTGCAGCTCTTTTAGTGTTTGCTAATGCTGTGTCTATTATTTCACAATGTCGAAGCCTACGCGTCTTAGGAAAAGTAATTAGTTCGGTAATTTTGTTCGGTGGGTCTTTATTTGTCGGTATTACGGTTGGTGATAGCATCGTAGATTCATTGGGTATTGCATTTATCACTTCTTGAAACTGTAAAATATATTTATCCCATGTTGTATGTCTTTTATGACAATAAATTCTGCATAACTTCCCGATCTCTTTCATTATTCTTTCTGATGGGTTGGAAGAACTGTGATATCTTGATATGTAAATAGGTGTTATGTTCTTACTTTCTAACATTTTCTTCCATACGTCTGACCTAAACTGCGGACCGTTATCCGAAATAACCTTCTGTACACGTCCTACTACTGATAGAAAATCTCTTACAAACGCTCTTGATACTGTTCTTGCTGTTGCTTTCCTTAGTGGAGAAAATGTTACAAATTTGGATGTTAGTTCTACAGCTACAAAAATATAACTATAACCATTATTTGTTCTGGGGATTGGACCGAAAAGATCCACTGCTGCCATGTGTCTTAACTTAACCGGTATGATGGGATACAATGGTGGAATGTGTGACACTGTTGATGATTTAGCTTTTTGACATATCTTGCATGATGCTATTACTTTTCTTATGTGTTTTTCCATGTTATTAAAGTGGCAATTTTGTCGCAGAATCAGAAAGCATTTCCTCGCTCCGTAGTGTCCATAACTTAGATGTGTATACCATATCAGTTTATTTACGATCCCTTCCGGAATGCATAAAAGCCAATTATTACCGTCTCGGTATGATCGAATAAAGAGTATATTTTGATGTACATTGTAATGAAGTCTGACTTTAGCGTTACTTCTGTCTTTCAAAAGCGTTACAATCTCTTTCAGTGTTTCATCTTTCTGCTGTTCTCTCTCTATATCCTGTAATGCTGCTGATATAAAGTTTTCGAAAGCTACTTGTTTAATATACATAATACTATGGTTGTTGTAGCAAAAGGTATTTTCTTTCTCCATGCGTTTATTGTGAATGGACCTCGACAATGCGTCGGCAACAGTATTCTGCGTGCCTGGAATGTGTATAATGGTAAAATCAAACTCTTGTAAGTATAATTTCCAGCGGCTTAATCTATCGTGCGTAAGTTTTGCTGACAATAAAAACTGGATTGCTCGGTGATCGGTATATATTGTTGTATGTCGGCCATATAGAAAATGACGGAATCGCTTAAAAGCGTAAATTACACATAGTGTCTCTAATTCTGTTACAGAATAATTGCGCTCTGCTGGAGAAAGTATCCTGCTTGCAAAAGCAATGTGTTTCACGACTGTCTTATCTTCTTCCTTTATTTCTTGGAAAATATGTACTCCTAGTGCTGTGGTTGAACTATCTGTTGCAACGGAAAAGTCTTAATAATTTCAGGTAACGACTGAGGGCCACGGCGACAACACATTTTATGTTTCGTCGTAATAATCAGCAGGTAGTCTTGACAGAGCAGCAGTTAAAAGATTTTAAGAGACGCAGCGTTCAGTCAGCAAGCAAACGTTCATCCAATATTAGACGGACAGACACAATTAACATTTGTTTTTGCAGGGGAAACGTTCCACAGTGATTGTTGGATAGTTCCGAATTTAACAACAGACATGATATTAGGAATAAATTTTCTTGTTCAGTACGATGCGAAGATTGACTTCAAATCGTCATACCTCACACTACAAAAGGAAAACAGGGAAGTGATCGTAAGATTTAAAAACACAGTATCCTCCGAAGAACAAAATATGCACAGGATCGAGATTATTACTGATTCTCAAGATAACGATTGTTATATCGCACTATACACGAACACACTTAATAATGACTTGGTAGAGGAACAGGAGTACAATATGTTCGAGACAATTACACGCAAGGTAGACAATAGTGTAGCAAAATGCGACGCAGAACGCACAGAACTTGAAAATATTCTGGTACAACACAAAGCAGTTTTTGCCAATGTTCCAGGAACAATGACAGGATGTATGTACGAATTTCAGGTGAAACCACACGAGACTTTCAAAGCAAAGCATTATCCAATCCCACACATACACACAGAAGCAGTTAAGAAAGAATTACGAGCAATGATCGATCAAGGAATAATAGAACCAGCAGCCAGCCAATATATAAATCCACTACACATTGTTGAAAAGAAGGATGGATCACTACGTTTAGTTTTAGATTCACGTCAAGTTAATAAAATAATCATTACAGAAACCGACCGACCACAGACGTTAGAAGAGTTACTGCAAAAATTTCATGGCACCTCCATTTATACTACACTCGACCTCAAATCAGGGTTTTGGCAAATCCAACTACACCCAAATTGCCGAAAATATACGGCATTCCTTTGCTTTGGGGAATGCTATCAATTTTGTAAACTTCCGTTTGGACTAACGATTTCGTCTGCCGCCTTTATACGAGGCATGAATACTATTCTACCACAAGATCTGAAAAACAAAATTACTACATATGTCGATGACATTTTAATTGCAGCAGAAAACTGGGAACAACACAATCATACTCTTCAACAATTACTGAATACATTCGAGCAGAATGGTATAACTATAAACTTGCGTAAATCTGAATTTGGTAAAGCGTCAATAAAATTTATAGGGCACATTATCTCACAAACAGGTATCGCACCAGACCCTGACAAATTGCAAGCACTGAAAGACATCGACGTGCCAACAAACAAAAAGGAACTTCGGAGCTTTTTAGGTCTTATCAATTATTTTAGAAAATTTATCCACTACAAAGCATTAGACACGCCCTTGGTATACCAGCTTACAAGTAAAAACACACTTTGGTCATGGAATGAAGACGTTGAAGCTGAATTCGAGAACTTGAAAGAACCATTATTAAAAGCACCTTTGTTATCACACCCTGACCCAACACAAAACTTTTCCGTTGCAACAGATAGTTCAACCACAGCACTAGGAGTACATATTTTCCAAGAAATAAAGGAAGAAGATAAGACAGTCGTGAAACACATTGCTTTTGCAAGCAGGATACTTTCTCCAGCAGAGCGCAATTATTCTGTAACAGAATTAGAGACACTATGTGTAATTTACGCTTTTAAGCGATTCCGTCATTTTCTATATGGCCGACATACAACAATATATACCGATCACCGAGCAATCCAGTTTTTATTGTCAGCAAAACTTACGCACGATAGATTAAGCCGCTGGAAATTATACTTACAAGAGTTTGATTTTACCATTATACACATTCCAGGCACGCAGAATACTGTTGCCGACGCATTGTCGAGGTCCATTCACAATAAACGCATGGAGAAAGAAAATACCTTTTGCTACAACAACCATAGTATTATGTATATTAAACAAGTAGCTTTCGAAAACTTTATATCAGCAGCATTACAGGATATAGAGAGAGAACAGCAGAAAGATGAAACACTGAAAGAGATTGTAACGCTTTTGAAAGACAGAAGTAACGCTAAAGTCAGACTTCATTACAATGTACATCAAAATATACTCTTTATTCGATCATACCGAGACGGTAATAATTGGCTTTTATGCATTCCGGAAGGGATCGTAAATAAACTGATATGGTATACACATCTAAGTTATGGACACTACGGAGCGAGGAAATGCTTTCTGATTCTGCGACAAAATTGACACTTTAATAACATGGAAGAACACATAAGAAAAGTAATAGCATCATGCAAGATATGTAAAAAAGCTAAATCATCAACAGTGTCACACATTCTACCATTGTATCCCATCATACCGGTTAAGTTAAGACACATGGCAGCAGTGGATCTTTTCGGTCCAATCCCCAGAACAAATAATGGTTATAGTTATATTTTTGTAGCTGTAGAACTAACATCCAAATTTGTAACATTTTCTCCACTAAGGAAAGCAACAGCAAGAACAGTATCAAGAGCGTTTGTAAGAGATTTTCTATCAGTAGTAGGACGTGTACAGAAGGTTATTTCGGATAACGGTCCGCAGTTTAGGTCAGACGTATGGAAGAAAATGTTAGAAAGTAAGAACATAACACCTATTTACATATCAAGATATCACAGTTCTTCCAACCCATCAGAAAGAATAATGAAAGAGATCGGGAAGTTATGCAGAATTTATTGTCATAAAAGACATACAACATGGGATAAATATATTTTACAGTTTCAAGAAGTGATAAATGCAATACCCAATGAATCTACGATGCTATCACCAACCGTAATCCTGACAAATAAAGACCCACCGAACAAAATTACCGAACTAATTACTTTTCCTAAGACGCGTAGGCTTCGACATTGTGAAATAATAGACACAGCATTAGCAAACACTAAAAGAGCTGCAGATCGGCGGAAGAAACAACAGAAGCAGGTAAGTCGACTACAGAAGTACGAGATTGGCGACAAAGTACTGATTCGCACTCATTTTCTTTCCAACAAAGGTAAGCACAGATGCCGTAAATTCGAACTTCTGTATGCAGGCCCTTACAGAGTTCGTAATATTCCACACGCTAATGTAGTGCATGTGGAAACGCTACGTAAGAAGAAATCATTAGGGAATCATCATGTATCCAACGTGAAACATTTCTTGACTTAAATTTTTGCATTTCAGCTGACAAAAGGACGGCGTGACACGTAAGTATGCAACAATGGTAGTTTCAGCGCGCTTCAGTAACAAACAAAGCCGCGACACGCAGCGGGCCGCTAATATTTCACCGTACCTTAAAGAACACAGCAGTACTTAATGATGCTACGCCAGCCAAGACAAATAAAAACACGAGAAACATTTCCTAACTTAAAGAGAACATGCAGACAACGACACGACGTATGAATTTGTGCACTGAGAGCTCATAAATGAAAGAAATTTTTTTATAACGTGACATAATTACTTAAGAAAATGTCGATTTTTGCAATAGCTAAACTGATAATATAGATCGTTCATTAATCAATTATTTTAGTGGTAACATTAACATGTACTCTTTATTCCAGAATGCAGCATTGTTGTCACACGTCATCAAAATGAAACGTAGTTTTAGTTAGAATAAGGATGTGAATCTTTAGGTCACGCAGATAGCTGACGCTAATTGTCATTACAGAAATTTTATAGGTCATGCCGGGAGCTGACGTGATTTTGCAGCAGTTAATATTATGATAAAGTGTTTTATAGGTCATGCCAGGAGCGGACGAGAAGTACCAGAAGATGTTTATTGAAGTCATGCCATGCACTGACGATAATTAATACTGAATGTTTTATAATAAGTTATGCCGTGCGCTGACGTTAATTAATGCTGAATGTTTATAACAGGTTATGCAGAGAGTTGACACAGATGCAGAAGAAGAATGTGTATGTTATGTTAGTATATAAGAAATGTATTATGTTAAGAAATAATTTTGCTAGCATGTGACACATTGCAACACTATGGATGGGGACCACACATTACAATGTCTAACCAGAATAATGTTTACCTTAATTTTCAGCTGCAAAAGAATACTTTAAATAATTTTATGACAGTAATTTTATTGTATATTATGACCTGACATTTGACGACTCATAACTGACGACTACACCCCTGAATGGAAGATAAAATTTTAGGACAGTAAGTCAAGAAATGCATTGTCAACAAAATTTATAATTAATGATGTAAGAAACTAAGATATGTAAATACAGAATAAGTAATAATGTACTTGTCTATAACAAATCTGTATACTATCAAATACTGAATAAGTAGGAACTTTTATGTCTTTTATATATGGGAATAATTTTCTGGAAGAATTCTTAAATTAAAACTACATATTGTTACAAATTACGACACAACATATTTTGTAATAGGGAAAATTATTTGGTAGTCAAATTATGGTACCAACAATGTCCGTGAACCCATTGCCAAAACAATTTTACCCGTACCTTAATTCCTGTGCATCCCCATGGTTATTGAGCACAGAATCAGTGAATTGTGAAACACGTGACTTCAACCAATGATGTTCTCGACGAGGTGTTTGCATACCTAGATGCACACCACAGCCCGATGTATGTCAATTGGTGCCTGCATACCTAGATACACACCATAGTATGATGTACGACAATAGGTGTTTGCATACCAAGATGCACACCACCAACCTTAATGGACCATTGGAGATGGAACTTAATCCTGATGTGGCTGCGGCAACTCAGGCTATTCGACGACGTACTTAGTGTTTGGGTACACTAAAACTATGGAGCAAGGCGATGATGGGACCACATGGCGAAACCTGGTGTTGTGCTATGTGAGGGAAAGGAACAGACTTTTGAGTGCATTCACAGACAGTTGCCAGTGCTTTGACCATGCTATCCAATTCCTTTTGTACCTTCCTTAATTGTGGTACTAAGAGATGCCAATTTGAATTAAATGTTTCATAATGTAAAGTTTCAATTGCTTCATATGATCTGTATATTGATTTTCACATTTACTCTTATTCTTGTTGTTAAATTTAAGGGAACCAAATTTTACTTGATGTGCAATTCCTACTAAAACCCTTTCTATTTACATATTCTCTTTATTAGAGATAGACAAATCATTTCGTATGACAGCATTTGTGTATACACTTTGTTCAAACTATTTTCTATAATCAAATTTTATACTTATGTTGAGTCCATATGACTCAACAACGTAGTAAAATTTTAAGAAAGCCGAGTAGCGGCATATGTAATTATGTAATAGGCGTATTTAAACTGTTTTAGCATGTAATTATGTGAACTGTTTCTTATTTAAATTGTTTTGTTAATTAAATTGCATTGTGTATTATTGAGAAAGCGCGGGAAACCGCGCATAGATACATTTTGAGAAAGAGCGGGAAACAGCGCGCAGTAATACATCTGTAATGGTAGCAGGGATTGTCTGCACCAAAAACCATTGTTGGCGGCGAGACCGCACTTTTGTAGCATTGAGCGTTGGAAGCGAGCAGTTGCGAGTAAGATGTGAGACGAGGCAGTCGTAGCTAGCGAGACATGAGAGGAGGTCGCTGTAAGCGAGGTATGAATTAACGCTTTGAAAGAAGCGGTGTGCTCGCCAGCCACTCGCTATATGTAGCGCAATGCTAGTTTTTAAGAATTTTTGTAAAGAACTATGCCCCTTGTAATTGTTTGTCAAGATCGTTCTCAGAATATAGTTATGTAATTTTGATGGAAAATTAGGTATGTAGCGCAACGCTACTTTTTAAGAATTTTTGTAAAGAACTATACCCCTTGTAATTGTTTGTCAAGATCGTTCTCAGAATATAGTTAACTTCTACCAGATTAAATGCATTAAGAATTTTCTATCCCAAAATCATTCACGTAAATGCTTTACGGAATTTATTGTTATCTTAAAAGAAAAGTCTAAACTGAGCTTCAGCTTTTATCAAATCTAAATTAACTTCAACTTAAAGAATTCCAGTCACAAAGTATTATGAAACTCCACCAGCAGCTTATAATTATGTTAAAGAGAAGTAAGTATATTCATTCCACAGTTTGCTGTAGCAGTCAGATGGCGATCCAGTATAAATAATTAAAGGTAAGAATCAGTCTTAATAATTTCAGGTAACGACTGAGGGCCACGGCGACAACACATTTTATGTTTCATCGTAATAATCAGCAAGTAGTCTAGACAGAGCAGCAGTTAAAAGATTTTAAGAGACGCAGAGTTCAGTCAGCAAGCAAACGTTCATCCAATATTAGACGGGAAGGTTTCACTGTGTTGTCGCCGTGGCCCTCAGTCGTTACCTGAAATTATTAAGACTGATTCTTACCTTTAATTATTTATACTGGATCGCCATCTGACTGCTACAGCAAACTGTGGAATGAATATACTTACTTCTCTTTAACATAATTATAAGCTGCTGGTGGAGTTTCATAATACTTTGTGACTGGAATTCTTTAAGTTGAAGTTAATTTAGATTTGATAAAATCTGAAGCTCAGTTTAGACTTTTCTTTTAAGATAACAATAAATTCCGTAAAGCATTTACGTGAATGATTTTGGGATAGAAAATTCTTAATGCATTTAATCTGGTAGAAGTTAACTATATTCTGAGAACGATCTTGACAAACAATTACAAGGGGTATAGTTCTTTACAAAAATTCTTAAAAAGTAGCGTTGCGCTACATACCTAATTTTCCATCAAAATTACATAACTATATTCTGAGAACGATCTTGACAAACAATTACAAGGGGTATAGTTCTTTACAAAAATTCTTAAAAAGTAGCGTTGCGCTACATACCTAATTTTCCATCAAAATTACATAACTATATTCTGAGAACGATCTTGACAAACAATTACAAGGGGTATAGTTCTTTACAAAAATTCTTAAAAACTAGCATTGCGCTACATATAGCGAGTGGCTGGCGAGCACACCGCTTCTTTCAAAGTGTTAATTCATACCTCGCTTACAGCGACCTCCTCTCATGTCTCGCTAGCTACGACTGCCTCGTCTCACATCTTACTCGCAACTGCTCGCTTCCAACGCTCAATGCTACAAAAGTGCGGTCTCGCCGCCAACAATGGTTTTTGGTGCAGACAATCCCTGCTACCATTACAGATGTATTACTGCGCGCTGTTTCCCGCTCTTTCTCAAAATGTATCTATGCGCGGTTTCCCGCTCTTTCTCAATAATACACAATGCAATTTAATTAACAAAACAATTTAAATAAGAAACAGTTCACATAATTACATGCTAAAACAGTTTAAATACGCCTATTACATAATTACATATGCCGCTACTCGGCTTTCTTAAAATTTTACTACGTTGTTGAGTCATATGGACTCAACATAAGTATAAAATTTGATTATAGAAAATAGTTTGAACAAAGTGTATACACAAATGCTGTCATACGAAATGATTTGTCTATCTCTAATAAAGAGAATATGTAAATAGAAAGGGTTTTAGTAGGAATTGCACATCAAGTAAAATTTGGTTCCCTTAAATTTAACAACAAGAATAAGAGTAAATGTGAAAATCAATATACAGATCATATGAAGCAATTGAAACTTTACATTATGAAACATTTAATTCAAATTGGCATCTCTTAGTACCACAATTAAGGAAGGTACAAAAGGAATTGGATAGCATGGTCAAAGCACTGGCAACTGTCTGTGAATGCACTCAAAAGTCTGTTCCTTTCCCTCACATTACACAACACCAGGTTTCGCCATGTGGTCCCATCATCGCCTTGCTCCATAGATTTAGTGTACCCAAACACTAAGTACGTCGTCGAATAGCCTGAGTTGCCGCAGCCACATCAGGATTAAGTTCCATCTCCAATGGTCCATTAAGGTTGGTGGTGTGCATCTTGGTATGCAAACACCTATTGTCGTACATCATACTGTGGTGTGTATCTAGGTATGCAGGCACCAATTGACATACATCGGGCTGTGGTGTACATCTAGGTATGCAAACACCTCGTCGAGAACATCATTGGTTGAAGTCACGTGTTTCACAATTCACTGATTCTGTGCTCAATAACCATGGGGATGCACAGGAATTAAGGTACGGGTAAAATTGTTTTGGCAATGGGTTCACGGACATTGTTGGTACCATAATTTGACTACCAAATAATTTTCCCTATGACAAAATATGTTGTGTCGTAATTTGTAACAATATGTAGTTTTAATTTAAGAATTCTTCCAGAAAATTATTCCCATATATAAAAGACATAAAAGTTCCTACTTATTCAGTATTTGATAGTATACAGATTTGTTATAGACAAGTACATTATTACTTATTCTGTATTTACATATCTTAGTTTCTTACATCATTAATTATAAAGTTTGTTGACAATGCATTTCTTGACTTACTGTCCTAAAATTTTATCTTCCATTCAGGGGTGTAGTCGTCAGTTATGAGTCGTCAAATGTCAGGTCATAATATACAATAAAATTACTGTCATAAAATTATTTAAAGTATTCTTTTGCAGCTGAAAATTAAGGTAAACATTATTCTGGTTAGACATTGTAATGTGTGGTCCCCATCCATAGTGTTGCAATGTGTCACATGCTAGCAAAATTATTTCTTAACATTATACATTTCTTATATACTAATATAACATACACATTCTTCTTCTGCATCTGTGTCAACTCTCTGCATAACCTGTTATAAACATTCAGCATTAATTAACGTCAGCGCACGGCATGACTTATTATAAAACATTCAGTATTAATTATCGTCAGTGCATGGCATGACTTCAATAAACATCTTCTGGTACTTCTCGTCCGCTCCTGGCATGACCTATAAAACACTTTATCATAATATTAACTGCTGCAAAATCACGTCAGCTCCCGGCATGACCTATAAAATTTCTGTAATGACAATTAGCGTCAGCTATCTGCGTGACCTAAAGATTCACATCCTTATTCTAACTAAAACTGCGTTTCATTTTGATGACGTGTGACAACAATGCTGCATTCTGGAATAAAGAGTACATGTTAATGTTACCACTAAAATAATTGATTAATGAACGATCTATATTATCAGTTTAGCTATTGCAAAAATCGACATTTTCTTAAGTAATTATGTCACGTTATAAAAAAATTTCTTTCATTTATGAGCTCTCAGTGCACAAATTCATACGTCGTGTCGTTGTCTGCATGTTCTCTTTAAGTTAGGAAATGTTTCGCGTGTTTTTATTTGTCTTGGCTGGCGTAGCATCATTAAGTACTGCTGTGTTCTTTAAGGTACGGTGAAATATTAGCGGCCCGCTGCGTGTCGCGGCTTTGTTTGTTACTGAAGCGCGCTGAAACTACCATTGTTGCATACTTACGTGTCACGCCGTCCTTTTGTCAGCTGAAATGCAAAAATTTAAGTCAAGAAATGTTTCACGTTGGATACATGATGATTCCCTAATGATTTCTTCTTACGTAGCGTTTCCACATGCACTACATTAGCGTGTGGAATATTACGAACTCTGTAAGGGCCTGCATACAGAAGTTCGAATTTACGGCATCTGTGCTTACCTTTGTTGGAAAGAAAATGAGTGCGAATCAGTACTTTGTCGCCAATCTCGTACTTCTGTAGTCGACTTACCTGCTTCTGTTGTTTCTTCCGCCGATCTGCAGCTCTTTTAGTGTTTGCTAATGCTGTGTCTATTATTTCACAATGTCGAAGCCTACGCGTCTTAGGAAAAGTAATTAGTTCGGTAATTTTGTTCGGTGGGTCTTTATTTGTCGGTATTACGGTTGGTGATAGCATCGTAGATTCATTGGGTATTGCATTTATCACTTCTTGAAACTGTAAAATATATTTATCCCATGTTGTATGTCTTTTATGACAATAAATTCTGCATAATTTCCCGATCTCTTTCATTATTCTTTCTGATGGGTTGGAAGAACTGTGATATCTTGATATGTAAATAGGTGTTATGTTCTTACTTTCTAACATTTTCTTCCATACGTCTGACCTAAACTGCGGACCGTTATCCGAAATAACCAGTGAAACCTTCCCGTCTAATATTGGATGAACGTTTGCTTGCTGACTGAACGCTGCGTCTCTTAAAATCTTTTAACTGCTGCTCTGTCAAGACTACCTGCTGATTATTACGATGAAACATAAAATGTGTTGTCGCCGTGGCCCTCAGTCATTACCTGAAATTATTAAGACTGATTCTTACCTTTAATTATTTATACTGGATCGCCATCTGACTGCTACAGCAAACTGTGGAATGAATATACTTACTTCTCTTTAACATAATTATAAGCTGCTGGTGGAGTTTCATAATACTTTGTGACTGGAATTCTTTAAGTTGAAGTTAATTTAGATTTGATAAAAGCTGAAGCTCAGTTTAGACTTTTCTTTTAAGATAACAATAAATTCCGTAAAGCATTTACGTGAATGATTTTGGGATAGAAAATTCTTAATGCATTTAATCTGGTAGAAGTTAACTATATTCTGAGAACGATCTTGACAAACAATTACAAGGGGTATAGTTCTTTACAAAAATTCTTAAAAAGTAGCGTTGCGCTACATACCTAATTTTCCATCAAAATTACATAACTATATTCTGAGAACGATCTTGACAAACAATTACAAGGGGTATAGTTCTTTACAAAAATTCTTAAAAAGTAGCGTTGTGCTACATACCTAATTTTCCATCAAAATTACATAACTATATTCTGAGAACGATCTTGACAAACAATTACAAGGGGTATAGTTCTTTACAAAAATTCTTAAAAACTAGCATTGCGCTACATATAGCGAGTGGCTGGCGAGCACACCGCTTCTTTCAAAGTGTTAGTTCATACCTCGCTTACAGCGACCTCCTCTCATGTCTCGCTAGCTACGACTGCCTCGTCTCACATCTTACTCGCAACTGCTCGCTTCCAACGCTCAATGCTACAAAAGTGCGGTCTCGCCGCCAACAATGGTTTTTGGTGCAGACAATCCCTGCTACCATTACAGATGTATTACTGCGCGCTGTTTCCCGCTCTTTCTCAAAATGTATCTATGCGCGGTTTCCCGCTCTTTCTCAATAATACACAATGCAATTTAATTAACAAAACAATTTAAATAAGAAACAGTTCACATAATTACATGCTAAAACAGTTTAAATACGCCTATTACATAATTACATATGCCGCTACTCGGCTTTCTTAAAATTTTACTACGTTGTTGAGTCATATGGACTCAACATAAGTATAAAATTTGATTATAGAAAATAGTTTGAACAAAGTGTATACACAAATGCTGTCATACGAAATGATTTGTCTATCTCTAATAAAGAGAATATGTAAATAGAAAGGGTTTTAGTAGGAATTGCACATCAAGTAAAATTTGGTTCCCTTAAATTTAACAACAAGAATAATAGTAAATGTGAAAATCAATATACAGATCATATGAAGCAATTGAAAGTTTACATTATGAAACATTTAATTCAAATTGGCATCTCTTAGTACCACAATTAAGGAAGGTACAAAAGGAATTGGATAGCATGGTCAAAGCACTGGCAACTGTCTGTGAATGCACTCAAAAGTCTGTTCCTTTCCCTCACATTACACAACACCAGGTTTCGCCATGTGGTCCCATCATCGCCTTGCTCCATAGTTTTAGTGTACCCAAACACTAAGTACGTCGTCGAATAGCCTGAGTTGCCGCAGCCACATCAGGATTAAGTTCCATCTCCAATGGTCCATTAAGGTTGGTGGTGTGCATCTTGGTATGCAAACACCTATTGTCGTACATCATACTGTGGTGTGTATCTAGGTATGCAGGCACCAATTGACATACATCGGGCTGTGGTGTACATCTAGGTATGCAAACACCTCGTCGAGAACATCATTGGTTGAAGTCACGTGTTTCACAATTCACTGATTCTGTGCTCAATAACCATGGGGGTGCACAGGAATTAAGGTACGGGTAAAATTGTTTTGGCAATGGGTTCACGGACATTGTTGGTACCATAATTTGACTACCAAATAATTTTCCCTATGACAAAATATGTTGTGTCGTAATTTGTAACAATATGTAGTTTTAATTTAAGAATTCTTCCAGAAAATTATTCCCATATATAAAAGACATAAAAGTTCCTACTTATTCAGTATTTGATAGTATACAGATTTGTTATAGACAAGTACATTATTACTTATTCTGTATTTACATATCTTAGTTTCTTACATCATTAATTATAAAGTTTGTTGACAATGCATTTCTTGACTTACTGTCCTAAAATTTTATCTTCCATTCAGGGGTGTAGTCGTCAGTTATGAGTCGTCAAATGTCAGGTCATAATATACAATAAAATTACTGTCATAAAATTATTTAAAGTATTCTTTTGCAGCTGAAAATTAAGGTAAACATTATTCTGGTTAGACATTGTAATGTGTGGTCCCCATCCATAGTGTTGCAATGTGTCACATGCTAGCAAAATTATTTCTTAACATAATACATTTCTTATATACTAACATAACATACACATTCTTCTTCTGCATCTGTGTCAACTCTCTGCATAACCTGTTATAAACATTCAGCATTAAATAACGTCAGCGCACGGCATAACTTATTATAAAACATTCAGTATTAATTATCGTCAGTGCATGGCATGACTTCAATAAACATCTTCTGGTACTTCTCGTCCGCTCCTGGCATGACCTATAAAACACTTTATCATAATATTAACTGCTGCAAAATCACGTCAGCTCCCGGCATGACCTATAAAATTTCTGTAATGACAATTAGCGTCAGCTATCTGCGTGACCTAAAGATTCACATCCTTATTCTAACTAAAACTGCGTTTCATTTTGATGACGTGTGACAACAATGCTGCATTCTGGAATAAAGAGTACATGTTAATGTTACCACTAAAATAATTGATTAATGAACGATCTATATTATCAGTTTAGCTATTGCAAAAATCGACATTTTCTTAAGTAATTATGTCACGTTATAAAAAAATTTCTTTCATTTATGAGCTCTCAGTGCACAAATTCATACGTCGTGTCGTTGTCTGCATGTTCTCTTTAAGTTAGGAAATGTTTCGCGTGTTTTTATTTGTCTTGGCTGGCGTAGCATCATTAAGTACTGCTGTGTTCTTTAAGGTACGGTGAAATATTAGCGGCCCGCTGCGTGTCGCGGCTTTGTTTGTTACTGAAGCGCGCTGAAACTACCATTGTTGCATACTTACGTGTCACGCCGTCCTTTTGTCAGCTGAAATGCAAAAATTTAAGTCAAGAAATGTTTCACGTTGGATACATGATGATTCCCTAATGATTTCTTCTTACGTAGCGTTTCCACATGCACTACATTAGCGTGTGGAATATTACGAACTCTGTAAGGGCCTGCATACAGAAGTTCGAATTTACGGCATCTGTGCTTACCTTTGTTGGAAAGAAAATGAGTGCGAATCAGTACTTTGTCGCCAATCTCGTACTTCTGTAGTCGACTTACCTGCTTCTGTTGTTTCTTCCGCCGATCTGCAGCTCTTTTAGTGTTTGCTAATGCTGTGTCTATTATTTCACAATGTCGAAGCCTACGCGTCTTAGGAAAAGTAATTAGTTCGGTAATTTTGTTCGGTGGGTCTTTATTTGTCGGTATTACGGTTGGTGATAGCATCGTAGATTCATTGGGTATTGCATTTATCACTTCTTGAAACTGTAAAATATATTTATCCCATGTTGTATGTCTTTTATTACAATAAATTCTGCATAATTTCCCGATCTCTTTCATTATTCTTTCTGATGGGTTGGAAGAACTGTGATATCTTGATATGTAAATAGGTGTTATGTTCTTACTTTCTAACATTTTCTTCCATACGTCTGACCTAAACTGCGGACCGTTATCCGAAATAACCAGTGAAACCTTCCCGTCTAATATTGGATGAACGTTTGCTTGCTGACTGAACGCTGCGTCTCTTAAAATCTTTTAACTGCTGCTCTGTCAAGACTACCTGCTGATTATTACGATGAAACATAAAATGTGTTGTCGCCGTGGCCCTCAGTCATTACCTGAAATTATTAAGACTGATTCTTACCTTTAATTATTTATACTGGATCGCCATCTGACTGCTACAGCAAACTGTGGAATGAATATACTTACTTCTGTTTAACATAATTATAAGCTGCTGGTGGAGTTTCATAATACTTTGTGACTGGAATTCTTTAAGTTGAAGTTAATTTAGATTTGATAAAAGCTGAAGCTCAGTTTAGACTTTTCTTTTAAGATAACAATAAATTCCGTAAAGCATTTACGTGAATGATTTTGGGATAGAAAATTCTTAATGCATTTAATCTGGTAGAAGTTAACTATATTCTGAGAACGATCTTGACAAACAATTACAAGGGGTATAGTTCTTTACAAAAATTCTTAAAAAGTAGCGTTGCGCTACATACCTAATTTTCCATCAAAATTACATAACTATATTCTGAGAACGATCTTGACAAACAATTACAAGGGGTATAGTTCTTTACAAAAATTCTTAAAAAGTAGCGTTGCGCTACATACCTAATTTTCCATCAAAATTACATAACTATATTCTGAGAACGATCTTGACAAACAATTACAAGGGGTATAGTTCTTTACAAAAATTCTTAAAAACTAGCATTGCGCTACATATAGCGAGTGGCTGGCGAGCACACCGCTTCTTTCAAAGTGTTAGTTCATACCTCGCTTACAGCGACCTCCTCTCATGTCTCGCTAGCTACGACTGCCTCGTCTCACATCTTACTCGCAACTGCTCGCTTCCAACGCTCAATGCTACAAAAGTGCGGTCTCGCCGCCAACAATGGTTTTTGGTGCAGACAATCCCTGCTACCATTACAGATGTATTACTGCGCGCTGTTTCCCGCTCTTTCTCAAAATGTATCTATGCGCGGTTTCCCGCTCTTTCTCAATAATACACAATGCAATTTAATTAACAAAACAATTTAAATAAGAAACAGTTCACATAATTACATGCTAAAACAGTTTAAATACGCCTATTACATAATTACATATGCCGCTACTCGGCTTTCTTAAAATTTTACTACGTTGTTGAGTCATATGGACTCAACATAAGTATAAAATTTGATTATAGAAAATAGTTTGAACAAAGTGTATACACAAATGCTGTCATACGAAATGATTTGTCTATCTCTAATAAAGAGAATATGTAAATAGAAAGGGTTTTAGTAGGAATTGTACATCAAGTAAAATGTGGTTCCCTTAAATTTAACAACAAGAATAAGAGTAAATGTGAAAATCAATATACAGATCATATGAAGCAATTGAAAGTTTACATTATGAAACATTTAATTCAAATTGGCATCTCTTAGTACCACAATTAAGGAAGGTACAAAAGGAATTGGATAGCATGGTCAAAGCACTGGCAACTGTCTGTGAATGCACTCAAAAGTCTGTTGCTTTCCCTCACATAGCACAACACCAGGTTTCGCCATATGGTTCCATCATCGCCTTGCTCCATAGTTTTAGTGTACCCAAACACTAAGTACGTCGTCGAATAGCCTGAGTTGCCGCAGCCACATCAGGATTAAGTTCCATCTCCAATGGTCCATTAAGGTTGGTGGTGTGCATCTTGGTATGCAAACACCTATTGTCGTACATCATACTGTGGTGTGTATCTAGGTATGCAGGCACCAATTGACATACATCGGGCTGTGGTGTGCATCTAGGTATGCAAACACCTCGTCGAGAACATCATTGGTTGAAGTCACGTGTTTCACAATTCACTGATTCTGTGCTCAATAACCATGGGGATGCACAGGAATTAAGGTACGGGTAAAATTGTTTTGGCAATGGGTTCACGGACATTGTTGGTACCATAATTTGACTACCAAATAATTTTCCCTATGACAAAATATGTTGTGTCGTAATTTGTAACAATATGTAGTTTTAATTTAAGAATTCTTCCAGAAAATTATTCCCATATATAAAAGACATAAAAGTTCCAACTTATTCAGTATTCGATAGTATACAGATTTGTTATAGACAAGTACATTATTACTTATTCTGTATTTACATATCTTAGTTTCTTACATCATTAATTATAAATTTTGTTGACAATGCATTTCTTGACTTACTGTCCTAGCGAGACATGAGAGGAGGTCGCTGTAAGAGAGGTATGAATTAACACTTTGAAAGAAGCGGTGTGCTCGCCAGCCACTCGCTATATGTAGCGCAATGCTAGTTTTTAAGAATTTTTGTAAAGAACTATGCCCCTTGTAATTGTTTGTCAAGATCGTTCTCAGAATATAGTTATGTAATTTTGATGGAAAATTAGGTATGTAGCGCAACGCTACTTTTTAAGAATTTTTGTAAAGAACTATACCCCTTGTAATTGTTTGTCAAGATCGTTCACAGAATATAGTTAACTTCTACCAGATTAAATGCATTAAGAATTTTCTATCCCAAAATCATTCACGTAAATGCTTTACGGAATTTATTGTTATCTTAAAAGAAAACTCTAAACTGAGCTTCAGCTTTTATCAAATCTAAATTAACTTCAACTTAAAGAATTCCAGTCACAAAGTATTATGAAACTCCACCAGCAGCTTATAATTATGTTAAAGAGAAGTAAGTATATTCATTCCACAGTTTGCTGTAGCAGTCAGATGGCGATCCAGTATAATTAATTATGACGACTCATAACTGACGACTACACCCCTGAATGGAAGATAAAATTTTAGGACAGTAAGTCAAGAAATGCATTGTCAACAAAATTTATAATTAATGATGTAAGAAACTAAGATATGTAAATACAGAATAAGTAATAATGTACTTGTCTATAACAAATCTGTATACTATCAAATACTGAATAAGTAGGAACTTTTATGTCTTTTATATATGGGAATAATTTTCTGGAAGAATTCTTAAATTAAAACTACATATTGTTACAAATTACGACACAACATATTTTGTCATAGGGAAAATTATTTGGTAGTCAAATTATGGTACCAACAATGTCCGTGAACCCATTGCCAAAACAATTTTACCCGTACCTTAATTCCTGTGCATCCCCATGGTTATTGAGCACAGAATCAGTGAATTGTGAAACACGTGACTTCAACCAATGATGTTCTCGACGAGGTGTTTGCATACCTAGATGCACACCACAGCCCGATGTATGTCAATTGGTGCCTGCATACCTAGATACACACCACAGTATGATGTACGACAATAGGTGTTTGCATACCAAGATGCACACCACCAACCTTAATGGACCATTGGAGATGGAACTTAATCCTGATGTGGCTGCGGCAACTCAGGCTATTCGACGACGTACTTAGTGTTTGGGTACACTAAAACTATGGAGCAAGGCAATGATGAAACCACATGGCGAAACCTGGTGTTGTGCTATGTGAGGGAAAGGAACAGACTTTTGAGTGCATTCACAGACAGTTGCCAGTGCTTTGACCATGCTATCCAATTCCTTTTGTACCTTCCTTAATTGTGGTACTAAGAGATGCCAATTTGAATTAAATGTTTCATAATGTAAACTTTCAATTGCTTCATATGATCTGTATATTGATTTTCACATTTACTCTTATTCTTGTTGTTAAATTTAAGGGAACCAAATTTTACTTGATGTACAATTCCTACTAAAACCCTTTCTATTTACATATTCTCTTTATTAGAGATAGACAAATCATTTCGTATGACAGCATTTGTGTATACACTTTGTTCAAACTATTTTCTATAATCAAATTTTATACTTATGTTGAGTCCATATGACTCAACAACGTAGTAAAATTTTAAGAAAGCCGAGTAGCGGCATATGTAATTATGTAATAGGCGTATTTAAACTGTTTTAGCATGTAATTATGTGAACTGTTTCTTATTTAAATTGTTTTGTTAATTAAATTGCATTGTGTATTATTGAGAAAGAGCGGGAAACCGCGCATAGATACATTTTGAGAAAGAGCGGGAAACAGCGCGCAGTAATACATCTGTAATGGTAGCAGGGATTGTCTGCACCAAAAACCATTGTTGGCGGCGAGACCGCACTTTTGTAGCATTGAGCGTTGGAAGCGAGCAGTTGCGAGTAAGATGTGAGACGAGGCAGTCGTAACTAGCGAGACATGAGAGGAGGTCGCTGTAAGCGAGGTATGAATTAACACTTTGAAAGAAGCGGTGTGCTCGCCAGCCACTCGCTATATGTAGCGCAATGCTAGTTTTTAAGAATTTTTGTAAAGAACTATGCCCCTTGTAATTGTTTGTCAAGATCGTTCTCAGAATATAGTTATGTAATTTTGATGGAAAATTAGGTATGTAGCGCAACGCTACTTATTAAGAATTTTTGTAAAGAACTATACCCCTTGTAATTGTTTGTCAAGATCGTTCTCAGAATATAGTTAACTTCTACCAGATTAAATGCATTAAGAATTTTCTATCCCAAAATCATTCACGTAAATGCTTTACGGAATTTATTGTTATCTTAAAAGAAAAGTCTAAACTGAGCTTCAGCTTTTATCAAATCTAAATTAACTTCAACTTAAAGAATTCCAGTTACAAAGTATTATGAAACTCCACCAGCAGCTTATAATTATGTTAAACAGAAGTAAGTATATTCATTCCACAGTTTGCTGTAGCAGTCAGATGGCGATCCAGTATAAATAATTAAAGGTAAGAATCAGTCTTAATAATTTCAGGTAACGACTGAGGGCCACGGCGACAACACATTTTATGTTTCGTCGTAATAATCAGCAGGTAGTCTTGACAGAGCAGCAGTTAAAAGATTTTAAGAGACGCAGCGTTCAGTCAGCAAGCAAACGTTCATCCAATATTAGACGGGAAGGTTTCACCATGACGGCGAAGGAGTTTCGTACACTGGTTGCAGACCACGTACATCGCTTCATGACGATCATGTTTCCAGGCGGCAGTGGCATTTTTCAACAAGATAGTGCACAATCTCACAAGGCCAGGAGCGTGATGGAGTGGTTCGAAAACACTGTGGCGAGTTCCCATTGATCTGTTGGCCCCGCATCTCGCCAGATCTGAGCCCGATCGTACACAGCTGGTATGTGACTCAACGTGGCGTCAGAGTTCATCGCCCGTCTCCCCGGAATTTACGGGAATTAGGTGGCTTGTGTTTGCAGACACGATGCCAGCTTCCTTCAGCGACCTAACAAGGCCACGATGCTTCAGTGCCATGACACGTCACCGTTGTTATCCGTACCAAAGGCGTACCCACTGGCTGTAAGGTAGGTGGTCATAGTATTCTGGCTGATCAGTGTACTTTTGTTGGATTATTTAAAAGTTTTGGTGCATTCTCTCTGCATTCGGAACACTACTCGGACTTCTGAACGCATGTGGGCATCGACAAGGAGACATGCTGAAGCATAACTTCTCATGTGGTACTTGCGACCGAACCTTAGGGATACTGTTGTGCAGTTGCTCCTGTAAACAACAGTCTATATGAAGAAACCAGTTGTGTCTTTACCTGTGACTATTCGTATTTTAAGTACTTGGGATATGCACTCCTCTACTTAAAAAGAATAGTTCAATATAGTCATAGGGTCGAGCAGCACGAGTCTACTTTCGTGCTCCGCAACTAATTCGCTGCAAATAATAACATGCAGCTGTGATCCTGCAGATAAGTACTCTGTGCATTAGTTAGAATTGCGAGTCAATGAAACGTACATAAATACAAAGTAAGAATTAAATCAATAATCGAATAACAAGGGTTCTATTCTAACGTCTGCAATTGATGTAGACAACGGAGAATTATTTGGATAATGTTTATTCCAGAAAGGATACTCAGATAAAGAGGAAGCGGTCCTGCGATATTCAGTTAAAGTAGAGACAAAACAAATTCCCCTTATCAAGCGCAATAAGGTTACGACGAATGCCTAACAAGAAAGGTAGGTAAATTCCCAGAGTAAATAGTCAATTAAAATACTCGAAAACGAAGTCGATTTCGTAATCACAGTACACGAAGTAGTATCCAGAATCGTTCCCTTGAGCTCTTTACTCGAAAAGCCCCAGAGACCACTTGACTCTGTTGTCGACATTACCATTGGCTGAAGGCCATCTCCAAAAAAAATTACATATTTCTTACATGCTACAGACACGATCTTATTCGTTTTGACCACTTCGCGGCCTAAACTACACTACTGGCCATTAAAATTGCTACACCACGAAGATGACGTGATACAGACGCGAAATTTAACCGACAGGAAGAAGATGCTGTGATATGCAAATGATTAGCTTTTCAGAGCATTCACACAAGGTTGGCACCGGTGGCGACACCTACAACGTGTTTACATGGGGAAAGTTTCTAATTGATTTCTCATACACAAACAGCAGCTGACCGGCGTTGCCTGGTGAAACGTTGGTGTGATGCCTCTTGTAAGGAGGAGAAATGCGTACCATCACGTTGCCGACTTTGATAAAGGTCGGAATGCAGCCTACGAGATTGTGGTTTATCGTATCGCGACATTGCTGCTCGCGTTGGTCGCGATCCAATGACTATTAGCAGAATATGGAATCAGTGTGTTCAGGAGGGTAATACGGCACGCCGTACTGGATCCCAACGGCCTCGTATCACTAGCAGTCGAGATGACAGGCACCTTATCCGCATGGCTGTAACGGATCGTGCAGCCACGTCTCGATCCCTGAGTCAACAGATGGGGACGTTTGAAAGACAACAACCATCTGCACGAACAGTTCGACGACGTTTGCTGCAGCATGGACTATCAGCTCGGAGACCATGGCTGCGGTTATTCTTGACGCTGCATCACAGACAGGAGAGCCTGCGATGGTGTACTCAACGACGAACCTGGGTGCACGAATGTCAAAACGTCATTTTTTCGGAAGAAGCCAGGTTCTGTTTACAGCATCATGATGGCCGCATCCGTATTTGGCGACATCGCGGTGAACGCATATTGGAAGCATGTATTCGTCATCGCCATACTGGCGTATCACCCGGTGTAATGGTATGGGGTGCCACTGGTTTCTCGTCTCGGTCACTTGTTCGCATTGAGAGCACTTTGAACAATGAACGTTACATTTCAGATGTGTTACGACCCGTGGCTCTACCCTTCGTTCGATCCCTGCGAAACCCTACATATCAGCAGGATAACGCACGACCGCATGTTGCACGTCCTGTACGGGCTTTTCTGAATACAGAAAATGTTCGACTGCTGCCCTGGCCAGCACATCCTCCAGATCTCTCACCAACTGAAAACGTCTGGTCAATGGTGGCTGGGCAACTGGCTCGTCACAATACGCCAATCACTACTCTTGATGAACTGTGGTATCGTGTTGAATCTGCATGGGCAGCTGTACCTGTACTCGCCATCCAAGCTGTGTTTGGCTCAATGCCCAGGCGAATCAAGGCCGTTATTACGCCCAGATGTGGTTGTTCTGGGTACTGATTTCTCAGGATCTATGAACCCAAATTGCGTGAAAATGTAACCACATGTCAGTTCTAGTATAATATATCTGTCCAATGAATAACCGGCAATCATCTGCATTTCTTCTTAGCGTAGCAATTTTAATGGCCAGTAATGTAACATATCACAAGAATATTTAAATAAACAAATGTTATAAATATTTGATCCCACTCAGATCATTCACAACAACAGTTACAAATAAAGAAATATTCATAAATAAATAAGCTAATATTCTTGTGCAAGTGCACTCACGTTAAATGACAACGAATTTTCGTAAAATGTATTATTTAAACAGTTATTAATGCTCTTCTTGACAGAGGCGTCTTTTGGTTCTCTTCTCAATTGTGGTATCTAGTAACACATGTGATTGAGTGCTTTTAAATTAGCAGTTTTTCAATAGCACTTGTAATCAACCTCTGGTTAAAGTAATAGCAAAATAGTAAACTGCTCAGTAAATAATTACACAAGTATGACAAAATAGAGGTACTGATTTTGCGTAAATGTGGAGAAAACTGTTTTCTGACGAACATTTGCGTAACAAAAAACATATAAAAGATGTAATTAATAACGAAATAAAATAGAAACAGGTGAGTACTCTAGTCTGCGATATTGTATACTGAAATCAGATGAAGCATTTGAGCAGTCTGTTGATTCAGAGATTTATAGCGTAATTGTTTATTCGCTGTGAGATATTAAATTTTGTTGTTTTAACGATACTGAGATACTGTGCACTTAATGTTTCTAAGCCTCTGAATTATTCGGATTTACATTAATATTTGAACTGAGTTATTCTCGAATCTCAAACACCTGTAACCTAGCCATCTTTCAGCTCGTCTAACACCCCGTCATTTTTGGTTCATTGTCTCCTGCACAAAGGCCAGGCGAACACCAGGCGTCCGAGTTCCCCGTACCGGAGGCATAAACCCGGTAGCGTTCAGCAGTGCAACAGTTTCATCTCTCTTGAATACCAGTCCTAGGTGGGTGAATAACTCGCCCACATACTCTTAAAGTTACATACTTTTGTTGGAATGCGTTTGTCCTCAAGTGCATATGTGCTGTCTGGATCCTCGAGGTCTCTATTATAGGACCGTAACGTGGCAACTCTTTGTTACCCCACTGATGTAGCACATAAACAAGTGACGGTAAATAGGGTAGAATGCTCCATGTTTTTGAGTGCATATAGTGATAAAACTCTGAACTGGAAGAATCATATTACTGAGATTCTAAATTTATTTCAGCTACTTTTGCTCTTTGTACAGTTGCTAATCTGGGAAACAAACGTTTCGATTTCCTGAAATATTTTGCATGTTTCCACAGAACAACTTTCTGGGGTAATTCATTACTTCGAAAGAAAGTATTGATTGCACAAAAGCGAGCAGCAAGAATAATATATGGCGTTAATTCACTGATGTCATGTAGATTCCGATTCAGAGAGCTAAGTATTTTAACTGTGCCGTCACATTACATATATTCGCCAATGAAATTCGTCATAAATAATCCATGCATTTGAATTAATCAAAGAGCGAAAAAATATACCAAGCAGCGACACTGAACACATTTCTGATGAAGGCGGAGCAACCAAGAAATACACTGCTCTTTGGTCGTTATCGTGTCGCGAACTTCCAGTAGGGCATTGGAGCTGCACCATGAAACGAACCGTAGCTTGAAGAGCAATGGACACCACGGGAGGCAAGTATGTGTGTGTGTGTGGGGGGGGGGGGGGTGTATGTTCACGATAAACGCATCGTGCTCCCCCGCAGGAATAGTGTTACAAATATCGCCGCTTTGTTTTCACAGTATGGTCTATTCTTTCACAGAGCAGAAGGAAAAGTTCATTATAAGTTGCTATCTCTTGATTAAAAACTCAGTGTTCAGCTGGGTTGTTTCTTTCATAACTGCTTTGACCAAGGGGAAAGGCAATCTTCAAAAGACGGAAAGGGTTGATTACAAATATTTGGTAGCTGTAGCACAAAAACGAAAAATAATTTTCAAACCACGTTTATTTACGTATGTATGCTACTCCGGGAATCTAGAAAATCCGTTAGTTGGATAGAATGGTGATAAGCGGTTCTTTTCTGATGCTGTTCGATATAGACGGAGTATTACACCTCTGTTACTCAGTAGTCTCAATAGCCTTGAGCTGTATGTGTCGTTCTGTGGACACTCCGTTCGGAGCGTTTAGCTTACTAATTCCATTCTTGCAGGTGTTTGTTTGCTAGATAACTTTATTATATTGTCTGTGTTTGTCGTTACTCTATGTGTCATTTAGAATTTCTGTTAATCTAAATTGAAGATGTTTCAGCGCAGTATTGTGATACTAATATTAATGCATTAAATCGTCGTAGGTGGCAAGATCTACCGTCCGCTACTGCTATATCATAACCTTAAGCTTTGAAGCAGGTCGTGAAATAAAACTATCTTGTTAAAGCAATTATGGTATACAGCAACAGAGCAGTGTTACCCTCTGAGAGGAATTTTGTTATGTTGACCGTGTTGTACCTAACGGAGGTGGCTTATCGGAAATGAAAGTCAGAACTACGTAAATATTTGAACAGTAACAAACAAAATGTTTCCTATCTGCACTGTTAAACTGATAAAGAAAACGGTCGCCAGCCTAACTAGGCAAGAGAATGATTAACATTCTCGTTCAAGAAAATAGTTATTAGTAACTTTAATGGATAAACACAACCTATACTTGTCACACGCGAGTGCAGTGAACTCTGACACATGTGTTTACGGTAAGATTGAAGCTAACCGTTAGAGCAGCACAAAGTATTTGCAAGATTATAACAGATACCGAAACACACTATTACTTTCAGAGCTTACACAAACTGAATGGTCTTTATAACATTAGTATTACTATTCACTGCAGAATTATTAATTGGATATAGGTTAAGTCTCTCTCAGTTAAATACTTTACTATTTAAAATGAAAGTTAATTGGAATCCACTAACAGGTGGCTGCTCGCTATCATTTTAATAAAGAAATAATGTTTTTCACAATTAGTGGTCTTCCCATTACTTGTTACCGAGTATTAACACAATAGACAAACTGTGGCTCCTGATATACTATTCATATGCACTTCTAATACACAAGAGAGACAACCACTAAGCAAACATGAGTATATAACTTTTCATACTGCAGTTTTCCACTCTTACTACATTGAGAGATAAAATTAACATATATGTGAGATACTGACTCACCTTCTGCGATTCACAACAGGCAGTAATGTGCTCATTTACTAAGCAAAACTTTATAAGCCTCAATCTTAAGAACATTTAATTTGAAGTTGGCAACAACACATTAATAAGCAGTTTTACCAGGAAAATTATTTTCAGCAAGTATCGTTAAATTTAACTTGCCACTTTACTTTTTTTTTACTACACTCCTGGAAATGGAAAAAAAACACATTGACACCGGTGTGTCAGACCCACCATACTTGCTCCGGACGCTGCGAGAGGGCTGTACAAGCAATGATCACACGCACGGCACAGCGGACACACCAGGAACCGCGGTGTTGGCCGTCGAATGGCGCTAGCTGCGCAGCATTTATGCACCGTCGCCGTCAGTGTCAGCCAGTTTGCCGTGGCATACGGAGATCCATTGCAGTCTTTAACACTGGTAGCATGCCGCGACAGCGTGGACGTGAACCGTATGTGAAGTTGACGGACTTTGAGCGAAGGCGTATAGTGGGCATGCGGGAGGCCGGGTGGACGTACCGCCGAATTGCTCAACACGTGGGGCGTGAGGTCTCCACAGTACATCGATGTTGTCGCCAGTGGTCGGCGGAAGGTGCACGTGCCGTCGACCTGGGACCGGACCGCAGCGACGCACGGATGCACGACAAGACCGTAGGATACTACGCAGTGCCGTAGGGGACCGCACCGCCACTTCCCAGCAAATTAGGGACACTGTTACTCCTGGGGTATCGGCGAGGACCATTCGCAACCGTCTCCATGAAGCTGGGCTACGGTCCCGCACACCGTTAGGACGTCGTCCGCTCACGCCCCAACATCGTGCAGCCCGCCTCCAGTGGTGTCGCGACAGGCGTGAATGGAGGGACGAATGGAGACGTGTCGTCTTCAGCGATGAGAGTCGCTCCTGCCTTGGTGCCAATGATGGTCGTATGCGTGTTTGGCGCCGTGCAGGTGAGCGCCACAATCAGGACTGCATACGACCGAGGCACACAGGGCCAACACCCGGCATCATGGTATGGGGAGCGATCTCCTACACTGGCCGTACACCTCTGGTGATCGTCGAGGGGACACTGAATAGTGCACGGTACATCCAAACCGTCATCGAACCCATGGTTCTACCATTCCTAGACCGGCAAGGGAACTTGCTGTTCCAACAGGACAATGCACGTCCGCATGTATCCCGTGCCACCCAACGTGCTCTAGAAGGTGTAAGTCAACTACCCTGGCCATCAAGATCTCCGGATCTGTCCCCTATTGAGCATGTTTGGAACTGGATGAAGCGTCGTCTCACGCGGTCTGCACGTCCAGCACGAACGCTGGTCCAACTGAGGCGCCAGGTGGAAATGGCATGGCAAGCCGTTCCACAGGACTACATCCAGCATCTCTACGATCGTCTCCATGGGAGAATAGCAGCCTGCATTGCTGCAAAAGGTGGGTATACACTGTACTAGTGCCGACATTGTGCATGCTCTGTTGCCTGTGTCTATGTGCCTGTGGTTCTGTCATTGTGATCGTGTGATGTATCTGACCCCAGGAATGTGTCAATAAAGTTTCCCCTTCCTGGGACAATGAATTGACGGTGTTCTTATTTCAATTTCCAGGAGTGTAATATATATAAAAACCGTCGACAGGAGCAAATCAGTATGATTAAGTTTTTAATACACAAAGTGAAATCAGTAAATCTGTACATCTTAGCCACATACGAATGTTAATCCTCATTCGTTAAAATAAGATTGTGGCGCTTCCGAAAGTGCATCTGTCACCGAGTTAAATGAGAAGAATAATTATTTCAATTTCCAGGAGTGTATGTTCAAGAAGCATCAATTAGCAAAACACTGGGCTTTAATGTTCTTTCAGTAAGAACGCTCGGAAATCACTTTAGTTCAAACAGAGAGGAACCTGAGAGGTGTTATGATGAGGAGAAAAATCAAGGTAGGTACATAAATTCAGTTATAAATTACCTTATATTTGAGCACACTAACACATCCATTAAAGCTGATCCTTCACTGTACATTACTATAGTGCTCCATTACATTGATTGCGCAATGTGGTGGCAACTGCATGTTGGTAGATGGATTTGCATGTAGAATTGCTGGACTCTTGTCATTTCTTGGTGGTGATGACAGATACAAATTCCAGAATAGTTCCAGCTATTTATCCATACACCCGAGGCATTGGACCAGCACAATATGCACTATTATATGGCAGTTTGGTAGCTCGTCCCCGACTCGTAGCTCGTCCCGACTGGTGGCTCGTCCCGGACTGACTCTTGTTCCACCTTTTCTACCTATACCAACCACAATTTGCGCGCGCTACACAGTTCCGTTCCCGAGGGGAACCACTACACCTTTTACATACAAACTAACTAAGAACCCTAAGTGAGGAACAGCAGTTTACATAACAGCAACCAAATGCATTACATAAAACAGAACATTTGCACGCATTGACATTTCTTCAAAAAATTATTCACTCAGAAATTACAATTATGTACAGTAAGTTTTGTTCCCTCAAAATGGGACAAAGAATTTAAATGGCAGATGCACTACATTGCATAGAACCAAACCATGACATCAAAGTTTGTACAGAGAAAGAAGTATACAATTCTGTGTTATCTATTCAATCAAACACATTTACAGAAGCTTAACTATGTAATATTAAATGAAACAAAAGCAAAATAAATCAGTACAGCATTAGAGCTATGACGCTACAGTCTGAAAATTTAAATATGACTAATACATCTGAAAATTTAATTATGACTAATACTATATAGAAATCAATGTTTTTCTTGTGTTAAGTAACAGTACTTGTTAGATAATCTTTGTGACTCTCTGCAAAACATGTCTCTCATAATTGTGATACCTGTAGCTACGGAGGAAATTTCATACACACCAGAATTTCGTAAAAAACTGAATGTAAAGCTTGACAGGTATTTAAATAGGCTGTGTTATACTTGACAGTAGATGTCAACGTACACCTGAATGTAATGAAAAAAGGTCATCCACTAAAATATTATCTTTGATTACACCGATAGTCTTTGACCAGCAATACTATTACAATATCTTTGCGCTATATTATCAAGTAACGTAAATCCGTTGATCGATGCCTTGTGTGCATCTGAATTTCGACGTGACGAACGGCCTACAATACTTGTAAGTAGATTTACGAAAACATTATTCTATTACATCTAAATTCCAATAGATATTATCTTTCCGTTTGTAGAGAAAACATAAAATGACGACTAAAAGGAAGTCGAGGGACAACCTCGCACACGCAGTTGTCATATTAAAAATATTTAAACACTGCTAGAGCTCGAAACTAGGAAGAATTTGTGGAAACACTATGTTCTGCGCAAAACGAAACTGCTGTAATGGTAGTATTATTTAAATCATCGTTGATACGGGTCCAAGCGTTCCAAAATGTGTCTTCTTTGATGAATAAAATCGATTCTTCTACGGTCGAGGTCGTCTTACAACGCAATTTCGTTCCTTTCCACAGTTAGTGTGGGCCCATATAGACCAGTAGGGGACCACGAAGTACAGTGGCATGGGCGAGAAATGTGGCCATTGCATAATAGTCCCTTGAACGGTGCTGTTGCCTGCCAAAAAGTGGTCACAATACTTCTAATATAAACCATCATTGTTGTCAGTGAGTATGACAGAGGAAACTTGTTTCGATATTTTTTAGTAAAAGCTTTTCTGATTTTCGGTCATCTTACTTTACTTAAAGTTTGCGCATAACTTTTTTACAATATGAAGGTTTTGTTGTTGTTTCTTTTGGTTTGATAACTTCATGTGTGACGAAGCGTCCGACAGGGAAATATGGCCACACTACTAGTCAGGAAAAGTGGTCAAGATTTGTACCCAAATAAAAACAAGAATTACAAAATTTTGAAAAACACTGCCCTCAGTCGCGAACACAATTAATTTGTGACCTAGGTTTCGGTGTAGCAAGGGACACCTTCTTCGGGCAAGAGTTAGTTACTTCCGTATATCACTCATAATACTACAGATCACACTGACATAAACCATTTTGTAGCTATCATCCGTCATTCTATCCCTTTGTGACGATTTTGAATTAATCAGTTTGTGTAATTTGCAGTCACCTCTGTCCTGTTTTATTTTGTCTAATACAAAAATCAATTTGTAAACAGTCTTTTGCAGCCGCGAGGTATTAATTCAGATACCAGGGCATCAAGACGCCAAGAATATACGTCGGGAAATCAGAGCGACGAACTTGGGACCCTGTCGCAATGACACGCACCAAGTTAGCCCTCTGCTGCAGAAAATTGGTAAGCATCTACTCTTAAGCCTCCAAAAAATGCCTATAGTTCTAGTGTATTATTTTTTTCTCACTTAAAAATATTTGGTGTGATATGTTTTAATATGTAGATTCAAAGACTGTAAGCGGCAAGATTCTAACAATAACCACAATTTAGTGAAAATTCAGTTTCCCCTCCCGTACACGCCCAGGCACCAATATGCAATTTTAGCACGCAGAGGCGAGTTTGTGTCCCTTTTCCTCAGTAGTTTTTCCAACTCCGGTTGTTGGTTAGAGCACTCGTGAGTGTTCGCCGCGCCCGGGTTCCCGAGTTCGATTCCCGGCGGGGTCATGGATTTTCTCTGCCTCGTGATGACTGGGTGTTGTGTGATGTCCTTATGTTAGTTAGTTTTAAGTAGTTCTAAGTTCTTGGGGACTGATGACCATAGATGTTAAGTCCCATAGTGCTCAGAGCCATTTGAACCATTTTTTTTTTTTTTAGTGTTCGCTTTTGAGACCTCTTGTTTATGTTTTCAACTAGTCTTCAGTATTGACTATCGTTCTCTTCGTTACCCGGTTCAATAGACAGAGTAATTTGTTAATTTGTTTTGCTAGTAAAAAGGTCGTTGTAGTAGAAAATAAACTGTGCAGCAGACTTTTCGGTATAGACAATTGTCATGACCTTTGTACAACATCTTGTGGTTACAATGCCGAACCATTTACTTAATTAGGTATATTACACTCTTGTCTCAACAACAGAAGTAGTTGATGATTTAATTCTTCAGATCCAAAGCCTGTAAGAGGTAGGAACGTCGTCGTAGCGGACCACGTTTTAGTGACACATTTTGTTGAGAAAGCTATTTTCGTTCAGGTGTTCAATGATTTCACTTCAGAAAGCAAGTATCAAGGAGATTATTCTTCAGTCATAAGATCTGATATAATATAACTGTTAAAGCGGAAATACAATTTTACCGAATTTATTGTCACATATCTGTTTATCTTCCTATCAGCCCTCAGTGAACCACATATGTTGATTTGAAACCGGCAATTTCCTACGAAATTCTTTCCCGGTAGCGTTCCTTTTACTATTGAGAATGATTCAATTTATCAATAACTCTGTCATTATCATAGGAATACGTTTCTTCAAAATTAGGAGCATTGTTGCTAAAGTTAATCCGGCTTTCCTCAGTGACTTTTGCCCACATTAAAAGCTTTTCATTACTGAAGGCCTGTTGTAGTTGGAAGTATGTTACTTTTGAACAACTGATTCCATCAAAAGGAATTCGTTTCTATGTTCAGAACTGTTGTCAGTCAGACTAATTTCTCTGTCTCTTCACAGCCGTAAGCGGTACCACTTGTCAGAATACGCTGATTAGCCAAAACGTCAGGATCACCTGCTTAATAGCTTGTTTATCTGTATTTGGAACTAAATACATCACAATTCTGCGTATCATGGATGCGACAGTTTGTTGGTAGATTTTTGGAGGTACGTAGCCCGATGTCTACCCAAAGATCTTAAACTCGCGTAAATAACAGACTGCTGATTTGCGTACGTGGCGGTGACGCCCGATAGTAACACAGATGGGTTCCATAGGATTTACATCAGGCGAATTTGGTCCTCGAGGCGTCAACGTGAGTACACTATAATGTTTCTCAACCACTGCAGCACGGTTATGACTGCGGGACGCGAACAGTCATAATGCTGAAAGACGACATCAAGAAGACATCAAACATGAGAGGATGCAGGTGGTTCGAAGCTGTCAGCGTGTCTTCGATTGCTGCCACAAGTCCAATGAAAGCGCAGGAGAATTGCTCTCACACGTTTCTATTGATCGATTGTCGAGTTTCAATTGTCAGTGCCCACTGCAAGCGTAATTCAGGATGTTTAGTCGACATGCTAAGGGCGATCTGCTGCGGAGCTCCACGTTCAATAATGTACGATGAACGATGTGTTCTGAAGCACTTGTGCGTGCGCCAGCATTATGCTCTTTGATAGAGATGCCATAGATCATCATCCGTCCAACTTTACAGAGTAGACAAGCCTCCGAACCACACTTTATGTGAAGAAACGTGGACTTCAAACCATTTAGCGCCCAGTGGTAGTTTCACTGTCATTCCTCTTTCCATAGGTGCTCACGACCGTAGCGCGTGAACGTTCGTCCAGCTTCGCCATTTTCATAGGCTCTGCGTAATAATAATCTGCCCTTTGTCAGAGTCGCTTATCTCAATGAATTTTCCCATTTGCAGCCCACATCTTCGCTAGTGTGATGCACTATTCGTGTCTGCTCGTTCTTACATAAGCGTACGCGGCGGTGACGCCCGATAGTAACACAGATGGGTTCCATAGGATTTACATCAGGCGAATTTGGTTCTCGAGGCGTCAACGTGAGTACACTATAATGCTTCTCAACCACTGCAGCACGGTTATGACTGCATTATGCTCTTTGATAGAGATGCCATAGATCATCATCCGTCCAACTTTACAGAGAAGACAAGCCTCCGAACCACACTTTATGTGAAGACACGTGGACTTCAAACCATTTGTGTGGGTTGAGGATTAACGATACATAATGTTGCGATCCGATAGCAGTGTGTGGGTATGGCGAATTCCCGGTGAACGTCATCTGCAAGCGTGTTTAGTGCCAATAGTAAAATTCGGAGGCGATAGTGTTATGGTGTGGTCGTGTTTTTCATGGAGGGGGCTTGGACTCCCTGTTGTTTTGCGTGCACTATCACAGCACTGATGCTTTAAGCAACCTCCTTGCTTCTCACTGTTGAAGAGCAATTCGGGGATGGCGATTGCATCTTTCAACACTATTGAGCACCTGTTCATAATACACGGCCTGTGGCGGAATGGTTACACGACAATAACACCCCTGTAGTGGACTGGCCTGCAGAGAGTCCTGAGCTGAATCCTATACAACACCTTTGGGACATTTTGGAGCGCCGACTTCGTGTCAGGACTTACCGACCGACATCGATACCTCTCCTCAGTGCAGCTCTCCGTGAAGAATGGGCTTCCTTTCCCCAGCAATCCTTCCAGCACATGACTGAACGTATGCCTGCGAGAGTGAAAGCTGTCATCAAGGCTAAGGACGGGCCAACACCATATTGAATGCCAGCATTAGCGATGCAGGGCACCACGAACTTGTAAGTCATTGTCAGCCGGGTGTCCGGATACTTTTCATCAAATAGTGTACTTAGCCACATCGGTTGCAAGAATTTTTTTGTCAAATTGACCATGGTTGAAAGTGTACCAGGGCAGTCTTCATCTGAATAAAAAAAAATGTATTGATTACCAAGAAAATATAATGATATGACTTGAAAAACAATATTCTTAATACGATTACTTCCATAAATTACGTACAGACAGAATGTACTTACATGTAATCACACCAAACGTCTGAGCGAAAGTGGTCTCGTAAAATAGAGAATGTCTTCTGGGAAGAGTATATCATGTAGTGTGATCTCTCTTCCATCGGTTCGTTAGAGAAAAGCGACTTGCAATACAATGTCATTCCAAATATTCTTGCATCCATTACAGATGAAGCGATGTGTTAAGGAGTCCAAATTGTGACATTTGTGACACACATTGGTTGCATGTAGTCCTATTGAATACAATTTTTCATTGGTACTAATGATGTTGTTGACAACTCTGTACCATGACGCTTTGCACTTCCGTAGTCAGTGTTTTGTTATTTATATTAGTCCATATTTTTTTCCAGTTTTTGTTGGGATACTTCAGCTCCATTTTATTTTGGTTTTCGCGTGATTGTAACTGCTCTACTATATATTTACTCGTCCTCTTGTTTTTGTTTGTTAAAATGCATGTCAAGTAGCTTAATGCTACATAAAAATCCATAATATGCTTTAGGTTGTAACTTATGTTGTGAACATCTACTGGCGGCTGCATGCTTTCGGGTTTAAGAAGGTCAAATAGAGCGGCAGTTACGCTGTTCGGTTGCGTCTCTAAAAGTTTTAGCGTTCTTTTGATGAAGAGGGCAGTGTTTTCCCTCCGAAGGCCTGTCAGCCCCAGGCCTCCGTTTTCGGGTCTCGATGTAGTCGTTCCTACTGCTACTCTAAAAATATGGCCTTTTCATACGTATCGTCAGATTGTGCTCATTATAGATTTCACTATGTCTGGAGGTGTTGGTAAAATATGCAGCTTTCGAAAGAACTGCACAGTTTATTAGTTTAATTCGTTGTTTGATATTTAAGTCTCTCGTTTCATGCAGTATTAAGCTGCCTCTGATTTTTCCTAACACCTGTTTCCAATTAGCAGCCGTTGTTCTTAATAGGCAACTGTAAAAAGTTATGCCCAAAGCAGTGTGACGGTCCACCGTGTTTGCCCACGGTAGCTGCACATTGTTAAGACCCCGTAAATTTAAAAAAGAACTTTTCGTTTCATTTACCCTCGCACCAGTTACCCTGCTGTACAGCAATAACTTGTCCGTTAGCTAGAACTCCCACATTGTCAGCGTATGCATTTGTAACCGTCTTCAGCCCAGCTATTGTTATGCCTTCTAAGGTTGTGTTCAAAAGCCGTAAAAGAAGTTCCAGAGAAACCACATAAAACAACATGGACAGGGGACTTCCCTGAGGAACTCTACTAGATATCAATACTTCATTAGTATATTGACCATTGATCAAGATTTTGGTTCGTATGCCTCTGACGATGTTCATTAAAACCGCTAAGTTGCCATCATTGAAACCTATGTGTTTCAAGGTTCTGAACAGATATCCGTAGTTGCCTCTGTCAAACGCTTTAGCAAAATCAATGAAGGCAATGCCACCATTCGCTGATGATGATGAGAAAATAGAAATATTCACATACAGTCTTAAAAATGGTACGTCGGGGAGACACGTCTGGTAGCATCCAATGACTTTTTCTAAAATCGGTCCCATTTGTTCTTTAATTACACGTGCAACACCTTATAATCTGAGTTCATTAGACTGATCGGCCTCATTTTAGTAATATCTTTCGCGTCCGTACTCCTTCCCTTTGGAAGTAGAACAGTTACACTTTCCTTGAAATCAGCAGGTATTTCCTCTCCCCTCAAGACGTCATTTACTACTTCCGTGAATTGGGAACCTATTAAGTGCCAAAAGGTCCTATAAAACTCCACAGGCAGGCCGTCTGGGCCGGGAGACTTCGGTGAAGGCGAAGATTTGAGTATATCAGAAACCTCGTCATTCGTAATTTCTAACGTTGAACCTCTGTTCTCTTCCTCTGTAACAACTGCCTCTATTCCGGAGTTCTGCGAAAACTCTTGTACTGAGTTGTCGTCAATAGCATTACCAGAATATAATTGCCGAAAAACTCTATGTGTTTCATTTAAGATATCCCTTTGTTCTGTCAGGACTCTGTTATCATCCGTTCTGAGGCTGGCAATAAAATTTCTTATTCTGTTTTTTGTGTGTTGTATCAAGTGGTAGATGGAGGTGTTTTCTGCCTCCACCGTCGTTCTAATGTGTGATTTGATTTGTAATCCCTCCAAATATACCCTCTTGATACTTATCATTTTGGCTTTAACGTTTTTAATGTTGATAAAGACGTCTTGAGACATTGGTTGGGCGTAAAGGTCTCTTAAGCTAGAGTAGTAAAACTCCACTGTGTGTCTTGCCATTTTTTGGCGTAAGATATTAGCGCTGCTCTTATCTTTTTCTTAGAGGCCATAGTCCACCATTCAATAGTTGTTCTATATTTAGTACGCATCCTTAAAACAGACTGCCAAGTTTCTTGCATCTTTAAAGCTAGAGCGTTTTCAGAGAGGGTGCTGATATTTCATTTCCATAATGGGCGACCCCAATATGTCTTTTGCCTGGTTAATTTCATGCTGCACCTCACTCCGAGGTGGTCAGAGAAGGCAGCTGGTATCACCTCGATACTACTGACTTTGGTGGCTAAAGTGGGGGTGGCATACATTCTGTCGATTCTACTCTGGGTAGCACCAGTGATATATGTCAAGCGAACCAGCGTCGGATATTTTGTTTCCCACGCGTCAAACCACTTCATGTTGGTGACCAACGCCTGCAGTTCTTGGGAGAAGTTAAAATTTGGTCGCTGATCCTTTTTATTTAAAACACAATTAAAATCTCCACCAATGACAATTTCTGAAGGGTTTTCTTGGAGTAGAAATAAAATGTCACTTTTAAAAAAGTCTGCCCTCTCTCGTCTCGCATTGTTGCCTGATGGTGCGTAAAGGTTTATAAAAGTGGTGTTAAAAATTTTGCAGCTAATTCCCCTCCCCTACTCTAAAAGGCACACGTTTGCAGTCTCGATCCCTTCTTTAGCAAGGATGGCTGTTCCACACGCGTTTTCTGGAGCCACATTCAACATCTCTTTGTACCCTGAAACATACAGTTCTTTGACATCAACTTCCTGCAGGAAGGCGATATCTGTATCCGACATACAGAAAGTCCTTCAGTGCAGCTACCTTTGCTTGACTCTGAATTTTGTTTATGTTGAGGGTGGTCACGTTAAATGTATGTTCCACTGTGAGACGCTACAAGACAGTAAATAGAGGACACGTTAGTGGAGTAGAGTACAATAACTTCTGGTTAGATATACACTCCTGGAAATGGAAAAAAGAACACATTGACACAGGTGTGTCAGACCCACCATACTTGCTCCGGACACTGCGAGAGGGCTGTACAAGCGATGATCACACGCACGTCACAGCGAACACACCAGGAACCTCGGTGTTGGCCGTCGAATGGCGCTAGCTGCGCAGCATTTGTGCACCGCTGCCGTCAGTGTCAGCCAGTTTGCCGTGGCATACGGAGCTCCATCGCACTCTTTAAAACACTGGTAGCATGCCGCGACAGCGTGGACGTGAACCGTATGTGCAGTTGACGGACTTTGAGCGAGGGCGTATAGTGGGCATGCGGGAGGCCGGGTGGACGTACCGCCGAATTGCTCAACACGTGGGGCGTGAGGTCTCCACAATACATCGATGTTGTCGCCAGTGGTCGGTGGAAGGTGCACGTGCCCGTCGACCTGGGACCGGACCGCAGCGACGCACGGATGCACGCCAAGACCGTAGGATCCTACGCAGTGCCGTAGGGGACCGCACCGCCACTTCCCAGCAAATTAGGGACACTGTTGCTCCTGGGGTATCGGCGAGGACCATTCGCAACCGTCTCCATGAAGCTGGGCTACGGTCCCGCACACCGTTAGGCCGTCTTCTCCTCACGCCCCAACATCGTGCAGCCCGCCTCCAGTGGTGTCGCGACAGGTGTGAATGGAGGGACGAATGGAGACGTGTCGTCTTCAGCGATGAGAGTCGCTTCTGCCTTGGTGCCAATGATGGTCGTGTGCGTGTTTGGCGCCGTGCAGGTGAGCTCCACAATCAGGACTGCATACGACCGAGGCACACAGAGCCGACACCCGGCATCATGGTGTGGGGAGCGATCTCCTACACTGGCCGTACACCTCTGGTGATCGTCGAGGGGACACTGAATAGAGCACGGTGCATCCAAACCGTCATCGAACCCATCGTTCTACCATTCCTAGACCGGCAAGGGAACTTGCTGTTCCAACAGGACAATGCACGTCCGCATGTATCCCGTGCCACCCAAGGTACTCTAGGAGGTGCAAGTCAACTACCCTGGCCAGCAAGATCTCCGGATCTGTCCCCCATTGAGCATGTTTGGGACTGGATGAAGCGTCGTCTCACGCGGTCTGCACGTCCAGCACGAACGCTGTTCCAACTGAGGCGCCAGGTGGAAATGGCATGGCAAGCCGTTCCACAGGACTACATCCAGCATCTCTACGATCGTCTCCATGGGAGAATAGCAGCCTGCATTGCTGCGAAAGGTGGATATACACTGTACTAGTGCCGACATTGTGCATGCTCTGTTGCCTGTGTCTATGTGCCTGTGGTTCTGTCAGTGTGATCATGTGATGTATCTGACCCCAGGAATGTGTCAATACAGTTTCCCCTTCCTGGGACAATGAATTCACGGTGTTCTTATTTCAATTTCCAGGAGTGTATATAGTGTTATTTTATTTTACTTTTATTCCACTGAAGGTTTTCCTTCTTTTTTTCTTTTTTTTTTCTTTCCTCTTAGAGTTCAGTGTGACAATTTAAACAAAAAAAATCTTCCTCAAAAGCCCCTTCCGCCCCCATTGCATCGGTCTGATCCTCCTTTTCGTCCGCCCAGTCAAATCGTGGCGCTGTGATGTCGTGTTCATGTTCATGTCCAAGTTGGGTTTTATTGTCCATATCTGATGTCGTATAGTCATGCAAGGGTTCAAATGTTCCGTGTGGCGTGTCAGCCCATTCTTGTTGCTTGTTCCGATCCGAAGACTCGCCGACCGCTTCCTTTTGAGTATCTTCGTCTTTCTTTTCGGTCTCCTGTATCTTCCTCAGCCGCTCTGTTAAAGGAGGGACTAAGTTCTCTGCAGCTTGATGTGCTCTTCGTCTCTTTTTATTTTTTGATGATTTCGGTGAAATCGTCGGTGAAACCTTTGGTGAACTTCGTGGCGACTCCATGGAAGGTCGAGGAGAAGTCACCTGTCCCGCCTTCGTGGCGGAAGATTTTTGAGCTCCGTTAGTTTCGGAGTCGGCCGTTGCTGCTGCTTCTACGGCACGTGAGATGGGTGATGTCATTGGTTCGTCTTCTTGCGCCCCCCCCCCCCCCCTCCTTTTCGGTTGATGTTTCCTGAACTTGTCTGTAGTGTCCTGTCATCTGTGTGGTTGTCAGTTATTTGTTGTATCACTTCCTCTTTTTGTTCATCCACTGTAGTTCCCTCTGGGATGTTGGCCGTTTCGTGTGTAACTACCGCTTCGTACTCTACCATGTCTACATCAGGTATTATCGATGAAACTTGTCGCTCGTTGGAAGAGTTGTCAGACTCAGAGGGCAAGCGCGGTGCGCCCTCAGTGACGTCATTACTGGCCCGATTCTGATTGTCATCGTTAGTGAACTCCGCGGTGCTTCCCGTTTCCGTGCGCGCGTCGGAAGGTCCCGCCTGCTCGGCCATATTCTGTTGATAGGGGGCCCGGCTAGCTGCCGCGGCAGCGTACGTCACTTGCAGGCTAACAACTTGTCCTGGGACAGCCGCCTCGTTAGTCGGTAACTGAGGAACACGCCTTCTACTGCACTCACTTCTGACGTGCCCTGTGGCGTTACATAACGCACAAGTCCGTGGCTGCCCATCGTAAATTAAGAGAGCACGATGGCCACAGATATTCAAGTAAGAAGGAATGTGTCTTAAGAGCTCAATCTTAATTTGTCTAACTCCATTCAAAACCGGAAACATGTATTTCTCCGACCATTTTTCTGCAATATTAGATATAACCCTACCATATGGCTGAAGAGCAGCATTGACTGCTCCGGCAGGGACCTTGAATGGCAGTTCGAAAACTCTCACTGTTCCAATGCCTAGCCCAGCATGGGAAACAAGAACGTCACTAACGGTTCCGTCTGCATGATTAAATTTCATTTTGCCACCACATTTGTCAACTATCGAGGAGCACAAAACAGAGGAAATAAATTTCAAAAAGACAGAATTGGAAACAAAAGAAAGGTGAACGCCAATAATTTCGTCTCCTGTGACCTTAACTGTTTCTGAAAGCCACCTTTTATTCTCAAAAGCCTTTGGTCTTTTGCAGGTCCAATCAAAAGTGAATCTAACCGTATCTCTTCTTTCACAGTTAATTTCGTTCATTTTGTCATTTTGAGTCACTGAAAGATGCAAAGTAAACAAAGCGTTCTACAGGCCTTCGTAACAGCCACACAGCCGCTGTTTACGCCAGCCCTCCTAACGCTGCCGCCACACGTCCGTCCAGCTCGGCGGCCGAGCAGCGAAATGCTACCGTCAGACTAAACGGCTAACAGGCCAAGGCAACCACGAGATGTATAAGAAAACAGATACGCGCCTAATAGCAAGAAGTGATCGAATTACAGACGCGAGTAGATGAGACATTGCAAAAACAATTTTAAACATTATAGGTAACAAACAGGAACAAGTGTGTGAAATTTACAACATAACATATTTTTAATTAGCGGCTCTATAACTTGAAAAAGTTTTTGTTGCGTAATTGCCATTGTTCATAAAGAATGCGACCGTCCTTCAGAGATAGGTGTTTAAAAATGTCTAGCTCTTCTATGATGTTAAGCCTAAAGCCTGTTTTCTCCGGTGAAAGAACTGCACGTCTTTCAGATCTTTAAAACAATGTTCTCTGATTAACGATTGGTCAACGAAAGTTTTATTGTGCACATTGGTGCCTTTTGTGCCTAGAAGATCTTCCTCTAATCTTATCGAAATATTGCGGCCAGTTTGCCCTATGTAATAGGCGGGAAAATCGCCGCAAATAATTTTATAAACACCAGAATTCTGCAAATGGGAAAGCACAGGTTTTAAGTTATGTATAACGTTACTTTTTAAAGAGTTATTAGTGGAGGAGGCTACTCTACAGTTATATTTATTTGAAGCAGAAATTGGATCCAGAAATGGTAAAGAGAAAAAAATTTTCTTTTTATTAGTTTCCTTATTAGAAAGGTTCAAAATGGTTAAAATGGCTCTGAGCACTATGGGACTAAACATCGATGGTCATCAGTCCCCTAGAACTTAAAACTACTGAAACCTAACTAACGTAAGGACATCACACAACACCTAGTCATCACGAGGCAGAGAAAATCCCTGACCTCGTCAGGAATCGAACCCGGGAACCCGGGCGTGGGAAGCGTGAACGCTACCGCACGACCACGAGCTGTGGAGAAACGCCTAGGGTGGTGATTGTCTTATTGAATTTACTACTAAAAATATCTACTATAGATGGGTCATAGCCATTGTTGACAGCAGTAGTTTTAATCAGATTGATTTCAGAATTGAGATTTTCACTAGAAAGTGGGCTGAGCTGGCTCTATGAATAGCTGAATGAAAAATGGTCTTCTTATGAGAATGTGGGTGTACTTAAGTGAATGGTAAAATCTGATCAGACAGGTTTCTTTACGGAAGATATTGAGGCTAATTTTGTCATCTACTATCGTAAGAGTGAGATCTAGAAAGTTTAACAGCCGGAACTGCTTTTCACGTTCACAATTGAAAGAAATGTTTTCATGAAACTCGTTGAACATATTGAAAAGTCTATCAATACCGTCGTTAGACCCTTCGTAAATGATCAAGATGTCATCGACTTATCTAGTGTATGAAGCAATGCCTACAGCTGATGCTGAGAAATTATTGAAAACTTTTACTTCAAAGCAATTAATGAACACATCTGCAAAGATTCTGCTAAGGGCTTCCCTATTGCAATTCTATCTAGTTGTTGATATAGTTTTCCATTGAAATCAAAATAATTTTATTTCACTAAAATACGAAGTAAATTCATAGGATCGGTGGTTTACCCATCAGATAAGTATTTTTTGAAAGAATGTGAATTTTTTTCTGCTCTGTCTAAGGTTGCAAGTACTGGCACATTTGTGTAAAGATTTTTAATATCAAAAGAAAGTAATTTCGTATATCTATCACATTGAACGTCTTTAATTTTACTAACTAAATCTCGACTGTTGGAAACAGAATAACTACTGTCGAAAACGAACGATTTTTCAATAAATCTTGCAAGAAATTGGCTAAGTCGTGATAGGCACTGTTTATACTGTTGGAAACTAGGCGGATTGGATAGTCTTTTTTATGGACTTTAAAATGAGCTCGTAACTTAGGCGCTTCAGGATTCATTTTGATTAGCTGCTATTTTTGAAAAGTTTTAAGAAGAGATTTGGCTTCGTTAATTGCAGTTCTTTCTGTAAAGTTGGCGTGGGGTCCTCATGTATCTAGGAAATATCGTAAACAGCCTTCGTGGTCAGCGTAGGTGATTACATGAGGAGTACACGGGTTCACTTCCCAGAACTCCACAGCTACCACCGATTTTCCCTTGTGTGGGGACGGCGGCTCTCTTCATACTCCCGATGCCGCTTGAAAAAGTACTTGAATGAGAAGTAGCTGCTCTTTGTTCTTCAAAGCCGACGAGGATGGCTGGCAGAGCGGTGTGTTGACTCCACGTCCCTCTATATCGCATCCAGATGACGCCATTGGCTGAGAATGACAGCTCATCGATCGGGCCCGATTGGCCTGCTTGAGGACGCAATGGCTGAGCTTTCCATGCTTAATTGACAATCAAGTTGAGCGGAACTATATTATCATGGAATTGTTTATCTGAAACACCGTAGACATAGCTGTGATGCAAAAGACTAACATAAAAATTGCTGAAAAAAACAGGAACAGTAATTGTTGGTGGAAATGGGTATCTAGCATACCTGTATTTTTCATTACAATACTCAGTATATAGATAAGCTTCAAAATCAGAAATTAGCAGTCTAGATAATTTTACAGTAGTGGTACAGAGTTCATCCCGTCGCTGTCAGCAATCGAAGAACAGTTGTTAGTGCAAGCACACCAGAAATTTTCAGAACTGCCTAACTCAGCACATGGTGGCGGTACAAATACAACGCCGTCAGCCCAGGTAGCAGTTTTAGGTGGTAACGACTTAGAATAGGAAAACCTTCACTGATGCAGAATGTTTGAAAATAAAATACTGAGTGCATTATTTCTTTGCACTCTGATACACAAAAATATTTCATCACCGTCTCTGTATCCGATAGTCGTTTGAATAAAATTTACTCTACTCTTATTTGTAAAATACAAGCATGAAAGGAACAGTAGGGATATGATAGAGTGGGGAAGAGTGAAAGTAAAAATAAAAAATATGAAAAAAAAGTCAAAAGTAGCAATAAAATCCATCATAATCAGGAGTGAATAGACATCCACCGCTGAATGAAAGCTTTCTCTATACTTGTTCATTCAATTACCGTATTCAGAGTTGTCCTTCCATGTATCTCTTGTACGCTTGTTTATCTCAGCTGACTTTCCTCCATTAGGTCATCTCTTCTCAAGTCTTGAAATACGTGAAAGAGACCTTTTCAGTTGGCAGCATGGCCCGCTCATTTCATTTCCATCCAATGTCAAGCGTCAGCCTCAATAGCTGAAAGGACATAACAGCAGTCTGCCGTGTTGAGAACCCAGGTTCGATTCCCGGCACTGCCAGGTATTTTCCCATCTGATACTGGTTTCATCCAGCCTCGTGAGGCCACCTGAGGAGCTACTCGACAGATTAGTAACAGTTGCAAGGTCAACAAACCGACGACGATCGGGAGAGCGGTCTGCTAACTGCAGGTCAGTCCGCAACGCATAAACCAATACGAACATGTCGTTTTCGAAACATGTGTACGTTATCCCTTCTCATCCATGCCTCCACTCCTAGTGGTGGTGGGAACTCTTACTCCTAGAATTTTTTCATGCAGGTAAGTCATGTACCTAATAAATTTGGTTGAAACTGCTCCACGTGATGCTGAATTATACTACCCCCACTTTATTCCCATGTATATGTGAGTATCTCAGTCTCTATAACGTTACATTTCTTGACCTATGTGGTACATTCACATGATTTTGTGGGTACATTCAGTGCTCTATATTGGCACTGTCTGCAAACGCTAGTAAAGAAGCAATAGATCAAAACATCAAACATGATCCGGCAGTTTCTCACGTATCTTATTGTTTATGACGTCTTTTCTCTTGGGCTATGTGTCGTACAACGGTATAAGGTTAGCGTGTCTGTGGACGTGTGTAAAATGTCTTGCGAAACGAATTAGTCGGAAGTAATAACTTATTGATACTTACTTTACTAACAGTGAAAAAGAAGTACGCGGTAATTTTTTTTTTCCTTTTGTCATTGTGGGAGAGGGGGTGGGTGAGGAGTACGAACGACAAGAAATCTCGTAAATGTTTGAAATTGTCTCTTAAATTTGTTGCAAGTAGCTTATTGATGTCATTCTCATACACCGAATTAACACAGCCGGCCGCGGTGGTCTCGCGGTTAAGGCGCTCAGTCCGGAACCGCGCGACTGCTACGGTCGCAGGTTCGAATCCTGCCTCGGGCATGGATGTGTGTGATGTCCTTAGGTTAGTTAGGTTTAAGTAGTTCTAAGTTCTAGGGGACTGATGACCACAGCAGTTAAGTCCCATAGTGCTCAGAACCATTTGATTAACATGTTTTGCATATGTCTGCGTGATGCGTTACGGCACTTCTTCATCCCCAACCGCGCCCCTTTGAGAGCTACGTGGTTTCTACCGTCACAGCACTCCCTCATTGATAGCAAGTGATATTTGTACCATGTTTGATTGAAATCGATCCAGTAGTTTAGGAGGAGAAGTTGAATATACATATATACGTACGTACATTTTTATAATGTATAGAGATTTTGGAATATAGATAGTGGGAAAGTAGTACAGGATCTCCACCTCCAGCAACAACAACAGCTTTAACCCGGTTGTGCACTGAGTTGCGATGAGCTCCAACAACAGACACGGGGACGTCATTGCAAGGTGCTTCAACTCTGTGCCAGAGGTCATACGTCTTAATGGTGGCGCGCCAATCTCTCGGCCACCCACAACGCGTGAGCATGTTGGATAGCGTGCAGACAGTCAAGCTAAGAATCGAATCTTATTCTATTTACAGACTTTGAAGACATATTCATTATACGAAAACAAGGAAAAAAGTCTAATAAACATGGACTCTACGAGTAAAATGCTCACCTTAAGAGCAATGAGCACTTGTTCGTCTACAACACTGGGAAACACATCACTTCTACTGTAGGCCCTCCGCTTTCCATACTCTGGGTGGAGGTAGTGTGGATAACAACAAGAGAAAAATATACAATAAACACGGACTCCAAAATGCACATCTTAAGAGCTATGAACACTACAGTGTCCGCCAGTAACAGAGTGCCAAGTCTCTCATCTGCTGAGATGATTGTCTCCAAATTTGCTGCCATCTATTGCTGAACACTGGAACACTCGTGCGGCAGCCTCTGTCCTCCCGTAGGTGGAGCGTTGTGATTAGGATTGGGAAGAGTTGTATATCCACGGATTTCAACGTTGGAGTCAGGGAGTTGGTTAAAATTCCGGTAGGAGTGGATGGATAAGTCATGAAGGTGCATGGAAGGTGTAATATGGATGTAGTGGCGCAGCACGGTGTTTGGATTGGCGATTAGTGGGAGTAAAATTGGTGCTGCAACTGGGTTTTGCGATGTGTCGGATCTGAATGTGCTCTTGGAAGAGGAAAGGAGTGGGAAGTGGATGAGTTGGTAGAGGATGCGAGTTGGGGAAGGTAGGCGGATGCGGCAGACGAGGCAGAGTGCAGATCTTTCCAGGATTTCAAGGGACTTATGGGATTTAGGGGAGGCAGAGATCCAGACAACTTTAGCTTAGTTTAGGTTGGAGCGGATGAGGGATTTATATGTAATGATAATGGTAGAAGGATGTAGAGCACAGGTCCGGCCTGTTAGTGGTTTTAGAAGTTTTAGTCGGTTTCGGGTTTTATATTGGATGCTAAGGAGATGTGCGTTTCACATTAGTTTTATGTCGAAAGTTAGTCCTAAATATTTTACTGTGTTAGTCACAGGGATTAGTAGGCTGTAGATCGAGAGATGGAAATCTGGACGACGGAAACGCTGAGTGGTGCGACCAAAGGTGGTGGCTTCGCTTTTCTGAAGATTGACTTGAGGTTTCCACGTATTAAACCACTCAAGAAGGAGATTCAAGTGGTGTTCGGGGGAGGCATGGTAGAGTTAAAGGGTACGATGAGTGGCTATGCAGGCTGTGTTATCAACACGGTGGGGTTGGCGGTTTGGGAATGTGTGCAGTGTACAGGATGTAAAGGAGGGACAAAAAAAGGATAGAGCCTTCAGGCACACCTCCAGTGGGATGAAAGATGTTTTTTGTGCCCCCTCACTCCCCCAACCGCCGAGCTTTATAGACCCTCCACTAGCCTTGCCTCCGGCCCTCCCTGAGGGATTATTTCACACTGAGGTCGAACATAGATGGTGGTCACATTAATATGACTGAACCGTGTATTACTTCACTATGAGACTACACCTCAGATAAATGTCAGAAAGAGCCTTGACCTACATGGAAACTACATCAGACATTGACAAAAGTTTTTTGTTTATCGTACCGTGTCATAATGGAAAAATCTATACTCGAGAAACCAAAGTTTCCGCCACTGAAACCGTAGACGAAATGTTGGTTCCTCCAGTTGTCCTTTTCTTCTCTCTGTTTATGACGCAGCACGATACTCAGAGAAAGCTCGCGTCAACTGACCACTGGCCGCGGAAGGCTACGCAATTATACATCAGACATATGCATTTGGGAACTAAAGGTCTATTAGTTTACTTAAACACGGAGAGGGCTTCATTTTTCTCATTGGTCCGTTGTAATAGTGGCACAAATTTCGTTCTTGCACAGTTTCCTACATACAAAAAATATTTAGCTTCTCACTTCATGTTTTGCTAGTGTGTTGTAGCTGAATATCCCACCACAACTACACTCAGTTTCACACCAGGTAGTTCGCATGACTGAAAAGGTTTGTCATTGATGGGGGCGACAAATTGTTTACTACATTGTCTGTCTGACTTACTCGTTTTGTGTGAAGTCACCTTGCTTGTACTACTTATAAACAACGCATAAATAATACTATATACAATTTGTAGTGTCATTAGCTAATACTGCACTATACTCAAAATTTAATAGCTCAATAAATCAAAACCGTGAAGAGCCTGGTTGCCTGTAAAAGAATCACGCTTCATGAAATTCGTAGAGATGATATGCATTTTGCTTTGGCGTCTCATGTACTTGATTACAATCCTCAGAATTTTCCATCAGCAATTCCGAGAATGGAAATTGCCTGACATTCTGCAGCATATTCATGGCTGCGACCAGACATTTCAATTCCAAGGCAATCTACACATAATAACTGATTACCAGCTACTCCTGGAACACACACATACAGCCGCAGGCGTTACATTGGTAAAATCTGTATAGAGGTAAATACTGACCGCAATATTTAAATTCATAATGACATTGGAATTTATCTGCGGCTTGTATCGAATGCAAATCGTGTTTTTAATTAATATTTGTTCCGCTGTCGGATGACACAACGCTTTTGTCTAAATTCCATTACCTTCGTTCACACGAAATTTCTGGTCTGGGCAATCATGTGTAAAACTACACAGAAAACTATAAAACATTCAAAGCCATAGAACATAGAAAGCTTAAAACTGGTGTTACTCGACATTTATATAATGTTTTTTTTCTATAATCAATTCGGCAATGACAGTGTAATGATGTACACGTCCCTCGGTATTTTCTCATTTGCTTCTTTTTCTGTCTTTCGTTTCCGGATTTTATGTCCCTTCAGGACATTTCAGGCCTCTCAAAAAGCTATTGGCCTCATCATTTTTGTTCAAGTAAACTTTATTCACTCTTGAGAACCCTTTATCGCGAATTTCAATCTCTTGATGGATGATAGAGAATGGGCCAAGCAGGTTACACATCATATTCTGGGGTTACGTTACATGCTCTCATGCAGACATTTCAGTCCTAGGATCAAGAGTACAAAGGATGACTTAAGGCTTTCTTGTCTCCGCTCTTTATTATTTCAGAGGTGGAATCGTGACTCATTTTTCAGGTTCTCAAAAAATCTGTGGACATCCTGCAATATATAACCAACCTTTTCCTATACATCATCTCACAATTTTTTTCTCGTTTGATCAGAATGCCAATAAATAGACATTCAAGCATCACGCTGTGAGACTGCTGTGGATTTTTGAATCTTCACTTTTTTTTTTTGTCATCAGTTTTCAGATTGGTCTGATGCGGCCCGCCACAAATTCCTCTCTTCACGAATTCCTCTCTTAATCTCAGAGAGCACTTGCAGCATACGTCCTCAATTATTTGCTGGATGTATTCCAGTCTCTGTCTTCCTCTACAATTTTTGCCCTCTACAGCTCCCTCGAGTACCATAAAAGTTATTCCCTCATGTCTTAACAGATGTCATATCATCCTGTCCCTTCTCCTTATCAACATTTTCCATATGTCCTTTCTTATCCCATTCTGCGCGAAATCTCTTCATTCCTCACCTTATCAGGCCACCTAATTTTCAACATTCGTCTGTAGCATCACTTCTCAGATGCTTCAATTCTCTTCTGTTCTGGTTTTGCTGTAGTCCATGTTTCACTTCCCTACAATGCTGTTCTCTTAGTAATTTCTTTCTCAAATTAAGGCCTATGTTTGATACCATTAGACTTCTCTTGGCCAGGATTGCCCTTTTTGCCATTGCTATTCTGTTTCTGATGTCCTCCTTGCTCCGTCCGCCATTGGTTGTTTTACTACCTAGGTAGCAGAATTCCTTTACTTCATCTACTTCGTGACCATCAATCCTGTTCTTAAGTTTCTTGCTGTTCTCATTTCTGCGACTTCTCATTACATTCGTCTTTTTTTCGATTCAGTTTTGATCCATATTCTGTACTCATATTAGACTGTTCGTTCCATTCAGCAGACCCTGTAATTCTTCTTCACTTTCACTCAGGATAGCAATGTCATCAGCGAATCGTACCATTGACATCCTTTCACCTGGAATTTAATTCCACTCTTGAACTTCCCTTTTATTTTTATCATTCCTTCTTTGGACAGTACGGGCGAAAGACTACATCCCTATCTTACAACATTTTTAATCCGAGCACTTCGTTCTTGGTTGTCCACTCTTATTATTCTCTCTCGGGTGTTGCAGATATTGTATACTACCGGTCTCTCCCTATAGCTGACCCATATTTTTCTCGGATTTTAAAATATTATGCTCCATTTTACATTGTCCAACGCTTTTTCCAGATAGACAAATCCTATGAACGTGTCTTTATTTTTGTTTAGTCTTACAGTCATTATCAACCGCAACGTTAGAAATGTCTCTCTCGTGCCTTTACCTTTTCTAAGGCCAAACTGATCGTCACGTAGCCCACCCTCAGTTTTCTTTTCCATTTTTCTGTATATTATTCTTGGCAGCAGCTTGGATGCGTGAGCTGTGAAGCTGATTGTGCGATAGTTCTCGCACTTGTCAGCTCTTGCAGTCTTCGGAATTGCGTGGATGATATTTTTCCGAAAAGTCAGATGGTATATCATCAGATCCATGCATTCTACATATCAATGTGAATAGTCGTTTTGTTGCCACTTTGGCAAATGACTTATTTGATCTTAAGTCCTCCAGAGCTCTTTTAAATTCTGATTCTACTACTGGAGCCCCTACCTCTTCGAAATCGACTCCTGTTTCTTCTTCTATCACATCAGACAAATCTTCCCCTCATAGAGGCTTTCAGTATAGTATTTCCATCTATCGGCTTTCTCCTCTGCATTTAATAGTCGAATTCCCGTTGCACTCTTCATGTTACCAACCTTCCTTTTAATGTCACCGAAGGTTGTTTTGACTTTCCTTGTATTCTGAGTCTGTCCTTCTGATGAATCATTTCTTTTTCGATTTCTTCACATTTTTCATGCAGCCATTGCGTCTTAGCTTTCCTGCGCTTCCTGTTTATTTCATTCCTTAGCTACTTGTATATCTGTTTTCGTTGGTTTCCCGGAACATTTTTGTAGATCGTTTCACCGATCAACTGAAGTATTTCTCGTGTTACCCAAGGTTTCTTCGCAGCTACCTTCTTTGCAGCTTTGTTTTCCTTTCCAGATTCAGTGATGGCTCTTTTTAGAGATGTCCATTCCTCTTAAACTGTACTGTCCACTGAGCTATTCCTTATTGCTGTATCTATAGCCTTAGAGAACTTCAAGCCTATCTCGTCATTCCTTAATACTTTCCTATCCCACTTTCTTGCGTATTGATTCTTCCTGATTAATGTCTTAAACTTTAGCCTACTATTCATCACTGCTGTATAGTAATCTGAGTCTATTTCTGCTCCTGGGTACGCCTTACAATCCAGTAACTGATTTCGCAATTTCTGTCTGACCATGATGTAATGTAACTGAAATCTTCCCGTATCACCCGGTCATTTACAAGTATATCTCCTCCTCCTGTGACTCTTGAACAGAGTATTCACTATTACTAGCTGCAATTTATTACAGAACTCAATTAGTCTTTCTCCTCTCTCATTCCTTGACCCAAGCCCATATTTTCCTGCTACCTTTCCTTCTATTCCTTCTATTCCTTCTATTCCAGTCTACCATGACTATTAGATTTTCATCTCCCTTTACGTATTGTATTACACTTCCAATATCTTATATACTTTTTCTATTTCTTCATCTTCAGCTTGCGACGTCGGCATATATAACTGATCTATCGTTGTCAGTGTAGGTTTCCTGTTGATTCTGATAAGAACAACCCTATGACTGAACTGTTCACAGTAACACACTCTCTGCCCTACCTTCCTATTCATAACGAATCTTCTTCCGTTGTACCATTTTCTACTGCTGTTGATATTATTCTACACTCGTCTGACCAGAAATCCTTGTCTTCTTTCCATTTCACTTCACTGGTCCCTACTATATCTAAACTGAGCCTTTGCATTTTCCTTTTCAGATTTTCTAGTTTCTCTACCACGTCAAACTTCTGATATTCCGCGCCCCGACTCGTAGAACGTTATCCTTTCGTTGGTTATTCAATACTTTTCACATGATCACCTACCCTTTTCAGTCCCCTCCCGTAGATCCGAATGGAGGACTATTCCGGAATCTTTTGCCAATGGCGAGGGTCATCATGACACTTTTTCAATTACAGCCACATGTCCTGTGGATACACGTTACGTGAATTTAAGGCAGTGGTTTCCATTACCTTCTGCATCCTCATGCCGTTGATCATTGCTGATTCTTCCACCTTTAGAGGCAGTTTCACACCCTTAGGACGAGAGAGAGCCCTGAACCTCCGTCCGCTCATCCGCCCTCTTTGATAAGGTCTTTGGCAGAATGAGGGTGATTTAGTATGCCTGAAGTCTTCGGCCACTAATGCTGATTACTAATGTTCACTAAGAATTCAGTAAATTTTTTTACAGCTAGAAGTCCCTTGCGTTCTGAACCATAATGAAATTCATATATTTCCTTGTCCAAATTGTATATTTGCAACTGAGCAGCAACAGTTTTCCCTAATGATCCGATGACTAAAGCACTTTCTTTACAGTATCTGCACCAATTAATAACAGTAGACAAAAGTGTTGGGATTCAAATTTCTTGAAACTAAACACATGATTGTTTGATTACGGTTCTACACTCTTCTGGAACAAACATACGAGTCATATTTGTTGATTCTTTCCTTATAGTTATGCACTAATATTTCCGTTATTGTGACGAAATGTAAGTCGTCAGGCAAAGAATACACTGTGAAATATCTCGACCTAAGGAAGATTCTCCATTAAACAGGAGCGTCTTTGAAAAGAGACAGGTGACACATTTTCATAAGAACGGCCTCTGTTGACATACGACATGTCTGCATAGTACCGAACCACTGGATTTTTACGCCATCTGGCGACTAGTTCAGAGAGCACACGCGTTATTAAGTTGTTTTTGTGGTATATACAAATACTACATAAACAACGTAAGTCAGCGACACACACACACACACACACACACACACATATATATATATTTGGGATGAAGTACGGGACTAGTGGCTGTTAAACGCAGAAACCTCCATTAATGCCATTAAAACTGTCAAAAAAACGTGTTTATGTGGTTTTTATTTTCAAGTTTGATTTTTTTCTGTAGCAGGAGTTCAGTTCCACTTCTAAAAACAAATTGTTGCATATACAGGTAGTTCGAGCTCAGTAGGGGAGAAAGTGATAAGTCCATGTTCGGACAAAAAGAAAAATACATTTCTGCAGGAGACTGTTGAAGACTAGACGGGTAGGTCGAGTAACTAATTAGGAGGTGTTGAATCAAGCTGGAAAACAGAAACATATTTATTAGTCCATTTGTTTAAAATGTGGGAACGATAGATATGACACATCCTGGGGCATCGAGAAATCATCACTTCGGTAATGGATGGAGGTGTGTGGGGGAGGGGGGGGGGGAGGATTTAAATGTAGAGGCGTACCAAGGGATGAATACAGCATACAGGTTACAGCTATCAAGAGATCAAGAGGCTTGCGCAGTATAGCTGGCCGGGGTGGCCGTGCGGTTCTAGGCGCTACAGTCCGGAACCGCGTAACCGCTACGGTCGCAGGTACGAATCCTGCCTCAGGCATGGATGTGTGCTAGGCGAGTGATGACCTTAGATGTTAAGTTCCACAGTGCTTAGAGCCATTTGAACCATTTTGAACATATTGTACGAAAGTAACTAATTAACTTAAGCTTTGTTACCTTCAGCTAAGTTATCTATAAACGTTTACAGTACAGTTTCTTTAGCATTTCCGTTTGCTGATTCTGCCTCCGAAAAGAACATATTGACCAGATTCATCTTTATCGAAAATATAAATTAAGGTCAAATAATGCCAAGATGATCGAAAACCTGATACTATGAAGAACAAGAATTAGCCTATACAATATAATTCTCCGACGTACACAAAGTCAAGTAAATATGAGTATCACAAACAGCAATACCTCTTTGTGGTAATATTTCAAATTCATCACGGGATATTAACACTGTCAAGCAATAGAGAGCTTTCGTCATACGGTTTGCTTGATAGAAAATCCCTAGAGAACGTAAGATATTGTGAGATATCTCTGTCTAACAGTCTTTACGCTGATGTTCTCTCAAAGCACATCGAACAGTTTCGTGATCCAAGCGTTTATCATTCCGTACTGTATGTCAATCTGTAATTTAGCAACATCGATTCCGGACCAAGCGTCCATATTTTTTTTTCAAGACGGAATAACCAAGGCTGGAAGTCTTGGCCCGCATGGTAAATACAGCATCTCAGCTCTTGCACCACGATTCCTCAACAACGCAATCTTTCTCACACAGTTTATGGGCTTTTTGACGCACAGTTAGTACACATACGCACAAAGTGTTAAAAAATTCACAAATATTCCTGGAGACTTCCTTCAGGTTATTCATTTTGGTAATATTCGAGCTAATGACTCCCGTACACGAACTGGAGACGAAGGTCAATTTTGCTACCACTGATGCCGGCCGGAGTGGCCGAGCGGTTCTAGGCGTTTTAGTCTGGAACCGCGCGACAGCTACGGTCGCAGGTTCGCATCCTGCGTCGGGCATGGATGTGTGTGATGTCCTTAGGTTAGTCAGGTTTAAGTAGTTCTAAGTTCTAGGGGACTGATGACCTTAGAAGTTAAGTCCCATAGTGCTCAGACCCATTTGAACCAGCTACCACTGCCGCTTTCCCTTGAAAGTACAGTGCGATGAAGTAGAGCGCATTCTTTCGTAAGAAGGAACGATGCTGCCCTTTCTGACCTCTCATAACCTTACCAGTGACGTCAGCTGATAAGTGTGGACTGTGACATGACAAAGCGTTCAGTTAAGGGAACTCAAGTACACAACTAATAGCCGATAGGGGATAGCTGGACAAAGCGGCCAGGCTAAGGTATTCCTACTTTTCAGCTGAGTGGCAATAAGGGAAGTGCATAGAAATGAGTGATTATGAACTGCAGTTCTGAAGTATAATATCGAACAGTTTAACTGCCTTACGATCAAATTAAGTACTTTAAACTATTCAATTTTTACATAGTGGCAAAATGGCCACTTAGACAGACAGACACGAGCGAGCAAAGTGGCCTCTTAGTTTTAAAGTCACAAATCTGGGATGAAAAACTGTTTTAACAAAGAAGTGGCCAAATAAATTTGAATTTGAAACATGATTCGCATTACATTATCAAACTTTTCACAAATAGAAGGCCAGCTGCGTTCTCCCTGTACAGAGTTGGTGGGCCCAAACGGAACACAATTATTGGCACTAAATCTACTGCTCTTCTGGCCCTGAATTTGAAAATTTTCCTTCTCAGTACATGCGCACTCATTTTTATCGCTCTTGGGAAAACGGCTCTTTTAGGTTTGGGTTTCCTACTCTTCGTACTCTTCTTTTTACCGCCTTTCTTCTCTTCGGCTGCCTTCCAATTTTCTTTGTTTTTACTTTCTTTTCCTTCTCTTTATATATTTGCCGCTGCTAGATCACTGCTATAAGGACTTGTTGCATCGCCACGGAGCCATTCTTTCGGCCGCTGCTTTAACTGTTTCCCCCTATACAAACTGGCCAGAAACCACTGCTGGAATAGTCACTTTGCCCGCATTGACGCCACTACCCAAAAGCTGTATATCCTCTAACCACATGACCGAAATTTCACTAACTAAAGTAGGATTATGAAATCAAGATATGACGCTTGCAACACAGTGTCATTAAAAATACGAAAGTCGCATTCCCTCTCCACAATAAAAACACAAACGGACCACTTACCTTACACCAGGATAAATAAAATCCACAAAATTTATTATAACTCTGAGGAGCGGTATGGCAAGGAGGTTAGACTCAGGAGGTGATTGGGCAGCCACGGCCACTTTCTCCGCCTTGGCCACTTTGCTGGTTGTCGCGAAGCAAATTAATTTTTCATAATGATAAACTTTTGCAAAGTTGACGGTTTTCCTTTTTGGGAGTTTTACGAATTTGAAGACATAGGTGCACCCCTACCCCTTATTACACTGATCAAAAATTTTATATAGCGTATTTTTATGCAGAAACCATAGGGTGACCTAAGTACACAAATACCAAGAAACTAAGGACCAGCAGGATTCATTAACATAGAAGCAAAAATTAAACTTGTTGCACTAAGTTAAACAGCCTATGCTGACAGAAACAGCTATCACTGTCAGAAATAAAACTATTTTAGCTCTCAATTCATCTTTGGTTTGTGGAAGCCAGTGCTTGTGAAAATTGCAACACCAAGGAGGATAAATCTAATCGACATAAACCTTGCGTTGCCCATTACATACTTGCACACAACTGATTAAGACTGACTGAGAATTCATTGTGATTTTAAATCCCACGTATTGTAGTCAGGACTCCAAGTTGTGGAGACGTTCCTTGGGAATGCCCATCCACGTGACTTGATGCAAGTCCATAAAACAATGGGTTCTAGAGAACAGTCATTGTCAAGAGACATGAAGGATGAACCAGCAGGCAAACTTGCACCTTGCTCTCCACAAGGAGCCGCCGTTATCCTGATGGAAAATGCAATCTCGCATTGGTAGAAATTGTGGCAGCAAGCCGGGCTCTTAAACCCGCCAGCGGTCTATGTTCCGCCCCAAACCTTTTATACCTCCCATTTGTCTGCTGTAGCGCTCGACAAAGGTTGCTGCCATGTCCTGTTCGTCAGACTAGCACCTAACATGTATGCAGTCATTAGAGTAGGACAGGCTGCAGCAGGACTCATCCAAAACATGTACATTTTTCCATCCAACATACCTGTAACTGCGACTACGGATCCACATCAGTGCAGACCGTCTGCAATTCCTCTGTTGTTGTAACCACAGCAGTGCCATGACCATCACCATTTCAGGCTTCAGCAGACAAAGTCGAATTGTCAGTGCAGGCAGGTCTACACCCGTTACATTGTTTCAGTACCGAGGTAGCACTATGAAAAGAATTATACTATCCTTTATAGTGATGTGCAACCAACTTCACGATCACCTTTTTACGTAATATCTTTGCGTGCTCTTCTCCCTTCTACCGACTTCTTCTCTCATTAATTACTTGTTAGATATGTGCCAATCTTGTCGTTCCCTAAAGCTTTTACCCTCTGCGGCTTCCACTATTACCGTGGAAGTTATTACTTCACGTCCGAACTTCCTGTTTCCTCTTCCTGTCAGGGTTTTCCGCGTCTTCCTTTTTTTGTCGATTTTGTGGAAAACCTCTTCATTTCTGATTCTTCTGTTACGTTAATTCTGATATGCTTCGATTCTCTTCCATATGTCCCACAGTCCATAATTCACTTCCAGGTAATGGTCTACTCCCAACGTACGTTCTCAGAACAATCTTTAACAAACTAAGGCATATACTAGAAACTAATGAGTTTGCCTTTGCGACCAATACTTTGCATGAACTAGCCTGCTCCTTATCTCCGTTTCGATTCTTCCACCATAAGTTATTTGGCTTCAAAGACAGCATAATTTCTTCATTTAGTCTGTTAAGTGTCGTTATTTTGATGTTACATTTCTCGCTTCTATATCTACATCTACATGGATACTCTGCAAATCACATTTAAGTGCCTGGCAGAGGGTTCATCGAACCACTTTCACAATTCTCTATCTCGAATAGCGCGCGGAATGGACGAACACCTATATCATTCCGTACCACCTCTTATTTCACTTATTTTATCGTGGTGATGGTTTCTCCCTATGTAGGTCGGTGTCAACACAATATTTTCGCATTCGGAGGAGAAAGTTGGTGATTGGAATTTCATGAGAAGATTCCGTCGCATCGAAAAACGCATTTCTTTTCATGATGTCCAGCCGAAATCCTGAATCATTTCAGTGACACTCTCTCCCATATTTCGCGATAATACAGAACGTGCTGCCCGTCTTTGAACTTTGCCGATGTACTCCGTCAATTTTATCTGGTAAGAAACCTACACCGCGCAGCAGTATTCTAAGAAGACGGACAAGCGTACTGTACGCAGTCTCCTTAGTAGATGTGTTACATTTTCTAAGTTTCCTGACAATAAAACGCAGTCTTTGGTTAGCCTTCCCCACAACTTTTTCTCTGTGTTCGTATGTCTTCCTTCCTCGATCCGCTGATTTCTTTCGCTTCTCAATTTCAGAGAGGACAGCAATATCATCACTGAATCTTATCACTGGTATCCCTACATTCTCAATTTTAGCAAGATCTATGAAACTTTCTTTTATTTCATTGCTTACTCCTTCGTAACACAGGTTGACGAGTAGAGAAAAAAAGTTGCATCCTTTGCTTCGTAGTCCGACCACCCCTCTTTTGACTTTCATTCTTATTGACTCTTCTTGATTCTTACACTTACAAAATATTATCTATCTTTCCAATTATAAACCAAAGCTACGAAAATATTTTTAGATCACCTTGTCGGTACAGGATTGCTCGACTATGTCTTTTACGCGTGTGTTTCCAATGATAACTATCATCCGGTCAATGTGTATTGCCTGACAAAGGAGTGACACACCCATAGGGGGAGGTGGAACGAAATAAAACTTTACGGTTTGAGAAAGTGTGTGATATTATTTCAGTGACTACAAAATCGAGTAAATTTACAAAGAACATGGCAGTATGAGCCCGCTTATCAATATTATGACGTTGCACCCGATCTGGCCATGACAGATGTACTGACTTGATTGGGAAAACTGTCGTCAAGTAAGTGTATCCTCTCCTGACGCAATACGGCTGACAACTGCTGTAACTGGTCCTTGATATCCTGGATACCCGCACTAGGACAAAGTTGAAGTCCGAGCTGGTCCCACACACGTCAGGTGTGACGAGCATTCCCATGTTGAAATAGTGGCACCTCGATAATGCTGCATGAGAAATTACACATAAGGACACAGGATGTCCGTGATGTACCGTTTTACCGCCAGGGTTCCGTGAATTACTACTAGTCGTAACCTAAAGTCATACCGATGGCTCACCACACTATGTCGCCAGGCGTAATACGGCTATGGCTGTCCAAAACAATGGAAGAATGGGACCTCTCCTTTTGTCGCCGTCAAATTTAGCGACGATGGTCGTCCGTGGTAGTGACGAACCATAATGCGTGTTGAACACAATGCAACGCCTTTCATCAGCAGTTCATGGTTGCAACTGCAGGGGCAGCTGTATGTGTTGTGGTGTTAACGTCTACCTACACAGGGTACGGGAATTCCCTAGTTCGGTTGCTCCGTTGTGCGTGATGACACAGAAAGCAGAGAGTCTATTACATGTTCTCGGGTGGTAGGTGCGCGTGTAAAGCGGTTACACTATGCTTGGTGCAAAATACGGCGTAGTGGACAGGAAACGTGACGACGAGAATGATTGCTATCACGTTTGTGGTCCAGCGACGGGCCCTGTCATATCCGACTGTCCCATAAATCTTGATATCGCACGACTCGATCAGTCAACCAAATCGAGACCCACAATGAGGCCTTTTTCTTATTTTTTTCCCTTCTTGTTCCAACTCTGTCAGGTGCTGATAACGCTGTCTCATACGGGTACGTTGCATCTCCATTCAATATCAGATGTTCTTCACGCGCCTTATACACTCCTGGAAATTGAAATAAGAACACCGTGAATTCATTGTCCCTGGAAGGGGAAACTTTATTGACACATTCCTGGGGTCAGATACATCACATGATCACACTGACAGAACCACAGGCACATAGACACTGGCAACAGATCATGCACAATGTCGGCACTAGTACAGTGTATATCCACCTTTCGCAGCAATGCAGGCTGCTGTTCTCCCATGGAGACGATCGTAGAGATGCTGGATGTAGTCCTGTGGAACGGCTTGCCATGCCATTTCCACCTGGCGCCTCAGTTGGACCAGCGTTCGTGCTGGACGTGCAGACCGAGTGAGACGACGCTTCATCCAGTCCCAAACATGCTCAATGGGGGACAGATCCGGAGATCTTGCTGGCCAGGGTAGTTGACTTACACCTTCTAGAGCACGTTAGGTGGCACGGGATACATGCGGACGTGCATTGTCCTGTTGGAACAGCAAGTTCCCTTGCCGGTCTAGGAATGGTAGAACGATGGGTTCGATGACGGTTTGGATGTACCGTGCACTATTCAGTGTCCCCTCGACGATCACCAGAGGTGTACGGCCAGTGTAGGAGATCGCCCCCCACACCATGATGCCGGGTGTTGGCCCTGTGTGCCTCGGTCGTATGCAGTCCTGATTGTGGCGCTCACCTGCACGGCGCCAAACACGCATACGACCATCATTGGCACCAAGGCAGAAGCGACTCTCATCGCTGAAGACGACACGTCTCCATTCGTCCCTCCATTCACGCCTGTCGCGACACCACTGGAGGCGGGCTGCACGATGTTGGGGCGTGAGCGGAAAACGGCCTAACGGTGTGCGGGACCGTAGCCCAGCTTCATGGAGACGGTTGCGAATGGTTCTCGCCGATACCCCAGGAGCAACAGTGTCCCTAATTTGCTGGGAAGTGGCGGTGCGGTCCCCTACGGCACTGCGTAGGATCCTACGGTCTTGGCGTGCATCCGTGCGTCGCTACGGTCCGGTCCCAGGTCGACGGGCACGTGCACCTTCCGCCGACCACTGGCGACAACATCGATGTACTGTGGAGACCTCACGCTCCATGTGTTGAGCAATTCGGTGGTACGTCCACCCGGCCTAACGCATGCCCACTATACGCCCTCGCTCAAAGTCCGTCAACTGCACATACGGTTCACGTCCACGCTGTCGCGGCATGTTACCAGTTTAAAGAGTGCGATGGAGCTCCGTATGCCACGGCAAACTGGCTGACACTGACGGCGGCGGTGCACAAATGCTGCGCAGCTAGCGCCATTCGACGGCCAACACCGCGGTTCCTGGTGTGTCCGCTGTGCCGTGCGTGTGATCATTGCTTGTACAGCCCTCTCGCAGTGTCCGGAGCAAGTATGGTGGGTCTGACACACCGGTGTCAATGTGTTCTTTTTTCCATTTCCAGGAGTGTATATCCCATCAGATCTGATAATCACGAACAGCACCAGTGCACTCTCGTGGCCGTTCTACTGTCACAGACAATTGCATTTCGTATGATTTACGTACCGCCGATGGTGTGCGAGTGTACGAAGTTGCGCTGACATCCGACAATGTTTTACTAGCGCTTCACGTTTATTGTGGAAGTTTGTAACATGAAACGTTTGGAGAACTTGAATGAGAATTCTTCGCAGGGTGACGAAGTGCTACTAGAGAAAGCCTGTTAGATAAATTTAGAGAACCAGCTATCGAAGAAGACTGTGTGATTGTTATTACACCAACATCGTATGTCCCGCATTAGGGAATATGAACATACTGTAAGAGAGAATAGGGCACATACAGAGGCAAACAGACAGGCACTTTTACCCTCGCCCAATACGCGAATGACATAGAGCAGAAAATAGATAATATTGGTACTATATACCCTCTGCCATGCTCTGTACAGTGTCTTGCAGAGTCTACAGGATGTTTCATTGTCTTTGCGTCAAACGTCTAGGTGTGATAGACCACGTCTTAGGGGGAACAACTTTTGGTTCAGATAAAATGTTCGCTAACACTTCTCTGCAACGCTAGGCCTCTTTTATTAGCTAGCTGACAAACCCAGCATTGTCGGGCTATTTATTTTACCAATTTTTTATTAGAAACGAAGACAAAAAATGAGCTGTTTTTGTAGTGTAATTTAGAAAAAATTTCATCTTCATATATTCGAGAGAATACCTTTGACATTATGTACAGACCTGCAAAAAAAAAAAAAAAGTGCGGGTAATGTACAAATGTATAAATACAGGATCCCTGATAGTTTCTGTGCTCTGGGCACAACTGCTTTCACTGTCTACAACGCGCTTAAACGTCTCTGTGCCAGCGCCTCTTCATAACCATATACAGGGTGTTACAAACAGGAAACATTTCTCACAGACAAAGAAAGAAAATATGGTATGTGGACATTTCACCGGAAACGCTTACTTTCCATGTTAAGGCTCATTTAATTACTTCTCTTCAAATCACATTAATCATGGAATGGAAACACACAGCAACAGAACGTGCCAGCGTGACTTCAAGCACTTTGTTATAGGAAATGTTCAAAATGTCCTCCGTTAGCGAGGATACATGCATCCACCCTCCGTCGCATGGAATCCCTGATGCAGCCCTGGAGAATGGCGTATTGTGTCACAGCCGTCCACAATACGAGCATGAAGAGTCTATACATTTGGTACCGAGGTTGCGTAGACAAGAGCTTTCAAATGCCCCATAAATGAAAGTCAAGAGGGTTGAGGTCAGGAGAGCCTGGAGGCCATGGAATTGGTCCGCCTCTACCAATCCATCGGTTACCGAATCTCTTGTTGAGAAGCGTACGAACACTTCGACTGAAATATGCAGGAGCTCCATCGTGCATGAACCACGTGTTGTGCCGTACTTGTAAAGCCACATGTTCTAGCACAACAGGTAGAGTATCTCGTATGAAATCAGGGCGGTGAATCGAGGAAGTACAGTACATACTGACGAAACTAAAATGATCTCTAACATGGAAATTAAGCGTTTCCGGTCACATGTCTACATAACATATCTTCTCTATTTGTGTATGAGGAATGTTTCCTGAAAGTTTGCCCGTACCCTTTTGTAACACCCTGTAGATGGCTACTATTTGTGTCTGCAGCCATTTGCGACCCGTATTTGTCAAAAGCGTTGGCAGGTGTCAGGTACCTCTTAAAGTTGACGCGACTGTAGGAGTGTCTTTGTAGTAAAGAATAACTATATTAAAACTTCATGCATGATTACGCATTTTTCACGCATCTCAATGTTTATCTCTTGAATTGTGTGTCATACAATGATACATTTGTCTAGGTACATTCAGCGTCATATGTCGATACCGTCAGCGAAACATGTTGCGAATAGGGTTAGTAGCAAGGAAGTAATGAATTTAAACGTCATGCATGATGCGGCAGTTTTTCACGCATCTCATTGTTTTTGAGGTCATATCTCCTAAACTATGACAAGTGGGTGGTAGATGAAGAGGATGGTGGAGGAGACGAATTTCGTGATGGGCCGCATTAATCCAGACAGAAGACTGATGCCTCAAAAAGAAAAGGTAGTAAGCAGAATCAGTACGCCTTGTAATACAGAGTGTAACATAAATTTTCACATTATTAGTGTTATGATTTTGAGTAACATAGTAATTATTTATGTTATATTTTTGTCATTATTTTGTAAATATTTGTTATGAATGAATAGGATTATGTAATTTAAATGCAGTATCTAAAAATAATTCTGTAGTAACATGTCGTAAACCCGCTGGTAAGAGTCAGGGCGATTTGCTATTGTGAAATCAAAGCATGTATTTGAAGCAGGTAACATTGTCGCTGGGCGCGATCGCGCGCAGTGAGTTGAGTCTGTCGCGAGCTGTCGTGCAGTAGAGCCTGACAGCATTTCTCACCCGTAGTAGCTGACAGCGGCCTGCAGTGTAAATTGTAAGGTACCAGATTAGAACTGTATATCATGACCACGCATAATCACCGTGTTAACTGGCCACAGTGCAGAAAGCGTCAAGTGGAATTAATGTGAAAGAAGAGCACTGTGGGCCCCAAAACTGTTTATTGTAAAGCAACGCGAAGAAGAGCCTGTTGCCTTGTATTGTCGCCAATCATCACCTCACCCCACTCATTGACGTGGGACCAACCCTGTCTTTAATATTTAGAACTGTACCAAGGCTAGCCAGCGTAATAGTTTCATTTTGTGAATCATTACCAAATTAACGTTAACGCTATGTTACAAGTACTTAAATTTGCATAGTTACCAAGCAGGGTCCTATTCTGCAATTTTTAATTATAATCGAGTGTCACTGTTAATGATAAAAAGACAAAAGTTGCTGAGCTAAATTAGTTTTGATAATTTCTTTTAAAAAGTGAAAGCTATCAAAAGTTAAAAAAGTAATTGAGACTGATAATGAAAGATAATGGACTATGTTCATCAGCGAAATCTTGACTCAAAAAACCAGTATTAGTAATTTGTGGTTATGAAAAAATAATTTCAGCAAAGTTTTAAAGATTATTATAGATCAAGATCTTTAATTTCTTTTTCTGATCAATAATTTCTGCTATCATTTCCAAAATACGTAACAGTGTAATGCAAAAGTTAATCAGTAGTTATTTAATGAAAGTTACCAGCTAATAGGATATATTTTGCTAAAAAAAATATTTATTTAAGAAAAATTACAGTAGTAGTAATATTAACAGTAGGCACTATGACTCGCTGCGCGAAGCTATTTATTACGCAGAAATGAGTGCCAAACAATTAGCAGTCAAGGGCACAGGCTTAGAGCAGTTTGATTTAGTGATCACACTATTAGATTTATTTCATGTTGTTAACTGTGATTTTGCATCGGAGGTCGAGTCAGTACTATTGTGTCCGGTCTCACCTGATTGTCTTGCATTAATTAGTTGCTTAAATTGATTAACAACTGTGAAATATTGTTCACTCACACTGTGAGCTGGCGACAGCTTTCTATAACCATTGCAATCCAAACTAAAAAAAAATTAATTTCTTTTTCTGACATTTTACTAAGTAGTTTGCAAAATTTTATCATTTGTAAAAATTCTTTAGATCGTTATTGCGTGGAAGTGGTTGCGCAGTAACGATTCTGTTGTAACTGATTCTACAAGCCTTGGATTCAATTTGTTCTTCGGAACCGATGCCTTTTCCCAGATATCTACATCTACATCGATACTGTGCGAATCACATGTAAGTGCCTCGAAGTGTGTTCATCGAACCAACTTCACAATAATAGTCTATCTCGTATAGCGCTGGGGGAGCAAAAGAACACCTTTATCTTTCCTTGTGAGCTTCGATTTCACTTATTTTATTATGATGATTGTTTCTCCCTATGTAGGTCGGCATCAGAGGAGAAAATTGGTGGCTGAAATTTCATGTGAAGTTTCTGCCGCAACGAGAAACGCCTTTGTTTTCATGATGTCCACTCCAAATCCTGTATCGTTTCAGTGACACTCTGTCCCCTATTTCGCTATAGTACAAAACGCGTTGCCATTCTTTGAAGTTCCTCAATGTACTCCGTCAATCCTATCTGGCAAGAATCCCAGAGCACCCAGTATTATTCCAAAAGAGTACGGACAAGCGTAGTGCTGGCAGCCTCTTTAGTAGACCTGTTACATTTTTAAGTGTCCTGCCAATAAAACGCAGTCTTTGGTCAGCCTTCCCCACAACATTTTCTATGTGTTCCTTCCAATTTAAGTTGTTCGTAATAGGGCCATTAGGGACACGAGTTATCATTTACTTCAGTTATCGAAAACTGTAGGTCCATTATAACCTGGTTAGTAGATCCTGCTAGTTGGACGTGATCTATCGGCCCTGGACCTTTGATGCGGAGATGTAGACATAGTTTGTGGACCTCGCGCCGTCCTTCAAGGCTAGTGCTGCTCCGCCGGAGCGTCTGACTCGGGATCTCCTCGCAGGAGCGCGCAAGTGTCGGCCAAGTTGGGAGCCACCAAGACACGGCCACTGCACGGCTCCTGGCGGTCCTCGACCGGCCGCAACTAGCGGCTAAGTTGCGCCGCGGCACCGCCCTAGTTGGCTGCGGAGATCAGCTGCACCGGGGTTGCCCAGCGCCCATTTGCGGCGCCCGCCATCCGACGCACACCCTCCCCCCTCCCTGGCTATCCGCTGACGCTGGGTCCCAGTACCGGCTCTGCCGTGAGCCTCTGTGTTCCGAGATCTCCGAACCAGAAGTCGTTAAGCCCGAGCTTAATTAACCCGAGTAATAATCCCGGGGATTCCCGCGAGAGAATAGCGCACCGGCGCCGCGAGCTGGCGCCAGCGTTTAAGTGAATATCGGACTCGCGGAAACCGAAACGACACGGCCCCGCTAGCGCTTAATGTGACGCGCCGCTGTGCCGCGTTGGTGAGGCGCGGCCGCGTAGGCGCAGCCAGCGCCGCCACGGCACCGTGTCTTCCGCTGCACTTTCTCCAGACGTGACGGCGAGACTATCCAGAGCCTACTTCGCCGCCTGCCTTGCGTATGTAGATAGCGAAGATAATCCGCTTACATTGTTACACACGGTGAAGCGTTTAGCAGTATTTTGTCTTAAATCGACCCGCGCTGCGTCTTCCAAGAGCACTTCGCTAGATGAGACGCTTGTCGTATAGGCAAGAATTGCCCATATAGTACAGGCACCTAATTGTACCAGTGCTACAAAAATTGGTACTCTTCTAGTATCCAACATTCAATTAAGTCAGTTCGAATTACCGGCTTCTTTGAACCATATTGTCAGCTATGAGCTTTATGTGTTGCGGAACAGATCATGTGAAGACAGCATCGATACTGTTGTTTTCATCCAAATTTTCGTGTACGTAGCGAAGAGAATTACTGTTATGCGGTTGAACTTAAAGTTTCACTTATGGGTGTATGTATGAAATACGAGTAATATTAGTTTTAAGGCACTCATAAATCGATATTCGTTGTGGTTCATTTGAAGGAAACATCGAAGAAGAAAATGGGGCTTTGTCTATAATGTATCGCTATCACTTTCCGATAATGTTGGAGTACAGTTCGAGAAATTAGATCGTATGATAAGTTTTAAAAGTGCTTTTATAATTATCAGTGCAGCATAATGTTTAGAAACAATGTGATGAATTTTCTGATGTGTTCTATATTCCAAATGGTTCAAATGGCTCTGAGCACTATGGGACTTAACATCTGTGGTAATCAGTCCCCTAGAACTTAGAACTAGTTAAACCTAACTAACCTAAGGACATCACACACATCCATGCCCGAGGCAGGATTCGAACCGGCGACCGTAGCGGTCTCGCGGTTCCAGACTGAAGCGCCTAGAACCGTATGGCCACACCGGCCGGCGTCCTATATTCCAACATATTAATTAAATAATTATTTAGTTTGCATTGTAGCAACAAAGAAGTTATGCAAAATGGAAAAATTTGGAATTCTGTAGTAAGGTTTCATGGGACCAAACGGATGAGGTCATCGTTCCCATGCAAACTGCAGCACTGGTGAGCTGCATTTAGATGGAACAGTACATCTAAATGGGCATTACGGAACAAATAAACGTGCTCGCTTGTAAAATGTGCCTAAGCTACAAATATGAGTCATGCCAAAAACAAAATCGAGAATGTAAAAATTTTTTTTGGCGCTGTAATTTTTTTTGCGTAGTTGAAAACTAATTAAAAAGTGTATTCTTACAGTTGAAGAGATGATGTTCGGCTTAAGTATGTCGGACGTAAGAAAACTTGCGTTAGAGATTGCAGAAAAGAATGGACTGCTCCATAATTTCAAGGCAGAAGAAGCCATGGCAGGGAGAAAATAGTTAGCTGTTGTCCATCCAAGAAGTATCGCGTAATCCAAGGAGAATTACGAAAGCTCTAAACAAAACTCTCAAGGCTTAGCCACGGAGCTAGTGGTCCAGTTTGGGCATTTCTCTTCTATACAGTCGATTGTCTTCAGTTAAAGTTTTATGTGACTAGAATGTAGCCATCGATGAAACTGTGGAAATGCCACTCAGTTATTGAGAACGTAAGTTAGCAGAACAGAAACTATAGTAATGTCTTCTCATTGACAATACGTTACATACAGTGATGCACTATAGTACTCGAAAGATGATCAGCATTTCTACCTTTTCTCAGTGCTGTACATTCAAATCTCCAAACTTTCAAATGAAGATGGTTGACTGAAACATCTTCGTGCACATTATCTAACATTCTCCGTGGTGTCTGTTTGTTCTAAGTCGTATCTCCCTACCACTTTCGCGCAATGACGCTCTGAGCGTGTTTTTTAGGGAATTGACTAGTTTGAACCTGGGACCTGTTGCTGGTAAGGAGACGCCAGACCACACATGACATGTAGAATTAAGAAGAGTTTAGTGAGACTAGCGATGATATAATCGAAGGCTTAATGATTTCAGCGTCAGCTCCACTGCACTCCCTGTAAAAGAATTTTAATACTAATTAAATGTAGTGGAGGGGGTTCAAGGCTTTCCTATTTTTAGTTAGCTGGTAAAATAACGTCGAAAAAGCAGTTAAGTTTACCATTGGAAATTTTATTCTACTCACAAAACATTGTTTATAAATTGCACTATTGATAAAAGGAAATATTTTAATTCAGGATGATAAAAACCAACTGCGTTCAACAAAAATGTGAACGAATATTCCCTGAATGGGTTTCAAAGTTCTACAATGGATCGAAGGATGACCTATGTCATATCACATCTATAATCTAGATTTAAGTTAAATTTCATAAAAGAGAAAACTATCAAAATGGTCTACAGTGACCCTCAATTATCTTTAATTACTTACCTAACTTGTCATAAATTACAGTGGCTGATGTGGCTTCTCAATAATTATATAACAGAAAAATCATCGCGTTTTAGATTTTTACTTCACGTTGCAAATGTGAATACCATGAGCTTTAATTGACGATCGACACTAGTATTAAGCAAATAGGGATGTAACAGATGAGACTTTTGCAGTTCTGAGTGAAGCCTTATGCGCTCAAAAATGCGGCATCGCATGCGTTCATTACTTTGTTGGTGTTTAAGCAGCATCAATGGGCGGCGGGCGGCACGTCTCCACGCATCTTGCCGTCTCGGAAGCAACTCTCTCCTAACTTCTCCTTACTACAATTTACCGAAGTTAGTTTAAGAAAAGCTATCTGGCTCTGTTTTCAACTGATCAATCAGGGTCTCAATGTTAACCTTAAGCCCCGCCTACAAAATTCTGTCTATCCAATGAGAAACGTTATACTTTTCGTGGTGGGGCAATGTTTTTAACGTTTGCAACGTAAAAGAGACGCGAAAAAGTCTCACTCTAAAACTTGCAGCTTGTGTGGCCCTTTTAGTGTTATCGTAAGATCTATACTGTTCTTCTGGAGGGCTCTATCTTTTAACATGGGCTGGGGGTGGTTTTGGCGGTTAGCTGGCGACGTGGGTGTCCATCCCTTTCCGTAGGGCCTCCTAGCCTACACGATTCTGCTCTCGGCTTCTGTTCTCGTTTCTTCCCTCGGAACTGCGTCTTTTTCATGATGGGAAGGTATGACAAGCATTTAGGCGTTCTTGTGTTAATCTTTGGTATTACATTTGCTCACTCGTTCATGGTATTACTGTGGTTAATTTAATGTCAGGATTTATTCGGAGCTATGTGACATACTGCCGGATTTGCTTACCATCTCAGGGTTTTCATGGAAGGTGTTGGATTTACCTGACACCTTACAATTACTTTATCTTTTCATTTGTTTACTGCCACTTCCGTCGACTGGGCGTGTTACGTTAACCCAGAAACCCATACTGTGTGCTGGTACAGGAAAGTTAACGTCAGTTTTGTGTCACGTTTCTCATAAATCATGTTTACATGAATCGTGATCTGTGATTCATGTTTGGTTAGATTTGTGGAAAGGAAGCAAATGACTCAATTAAAAATATAGTTTACTCTTTCAAAGAGACTCACTGTTGATGATGTCCTAGTCACAAACAAATGTACAAGAAAGGCAATCATGCTGATTAATGACCCTCTGGTCACCCAGAAACATTTTGTTGATACATATTTTACGTTATTTATGGACAAAAAGTTGTTTGAGGTGGTCGATGTAAAACGGACGTTACAAGAGGTAGTCACTAAGTTTCGTATACAGTGCAACGTAACCTTCCAGTACTGGTGGTGGTAAAAGTCCGCCTATGTAGGTAGATTACCGTCGCTTTGACATGTCCTACCGCTCCTGCAAGCTACCGTCTGTAGTGAATGGTTTCTTAAATTCGTGTGGTCCACGAGATTACTGGCCCCTGTGAGTTATTGTTGGGTATTAATAATTTCTAGCGGAAGGTTTTATCGAACCGGTAGAAATTTGAACGCAACGGATAACGATTTATTTTTAACCACTACAGAAGGCACCTATACAGGGCGTAATAGGCAGTATATAGCTTTTATTCCCTTTCATGGCCTAGAATTCGACTGTGGTACTGACTGCCACCTATTCTTTATGATGGAAGGAGTAAATTATCAGTCGAGGGTAGAGATTAATTGATATTTATTGAGTACCTATGGTATTTCAATAACTAGTCGTGTTTCTCTTACAATGTGCACCATCAAAACCGGTCTCTAGTTTACATGGTTCAGTTTCGCCACGTAATTATGGAATGGAACAGATGAGCGCAGACCTGGCTTCAATGTAATTTTATACAACCGCACAATTATACCTAAACCCACTGTTATTACATTCAGTTGCTATAGATTACTCAGAACAAGTTCCGCAAAGACACTACAAGCAAAACTAGGTCAGGGTGGAAGAGTATTTCGCAAATCTTTATCAAATCAGCGGGCATTAAAATACGATGCTTTTCCTAGTGGCACGAGTATTTTACTTAACGCACAATATCGCCAACAAATCAAGTCGTTATGGGGGTGCACAAGAAACATCACTTCCATGCTGTTCAGCCCACATGGCCAAGTTTCAGTAGCCAACAGAAACCCAAAAAAATATGGACACAAACGATTATTCCTTCCCTATTTTACACTCACTCACTATCGTATGATTACTCATCGTGTACAATATATTTTCAGGTGCGCAAGCAAGTTCACAAAGAAATCATGTTGTTGTTGTTGTGGTCTTCAGACCTGAGACTGGTTTGATGCAGCTCTCCATGCTAATCTATCCTGTGCAAGCTCCTTCATCTCCCAGTACCTATTGCAACCTACATTCTTCTGAATCTGCTTAGTGTATTCATCTCTTGGTCTCCCTCTACGATTTTTACCCTCCACGCTGCCGTCAAATACTAAATTGGTGACTCTATCCATTCCGTTCAACTGCTCTTCCAAGTCCTTTGCTGTCTCTGACAGAATTACAAAGTCATCGGCGAACCTCAAAGTTTTTATTTCTTCTCCATGGATTTTAATTCCTTCTCCAAATTTTTCTTTTGTTTCCTCCACTGCTTGCTCAATATACAGATGGAATAACATCGGGGAGAGGCTACAACCCTGTCTCACTCCCTTCCCAACCACTGCTTCCCTTTCATGTCCCTCGACTCTTATAACTGCCATCTGGTTTCTGCACAAATTGTAAATAGCCTTCCGCTCCCAGTATTTTGCCCCTGCCACCTTTAGAATTTCAAAGAGAGTATTCCAGTCAACATTGTCAAAAGCTTTCTCTAAGTCTACAAATGCTAGAAACGTAGGTTTGCCTTTCCTTAATCTTTCTTCTAAGATACGTCGTAAGGTCAGTATTGCCTCACGTGTTCCAACATTTCTACAGAATCCAAACTGATCTTCCCCGATGTCGGCTTCTACAAGTTTTTCCATTCGTCTGTAAATAACTCGCGTTAGTATTTTGCAGCTGTGGCTTATTAAACTGATAGTTCGGTAATTTACACATCCGTCAGCACCTGCTTTCTTTGGGATTGGAATTATTATATTCTTCTTGAAGGTATTTCGCCTGTCTCGTTCATCTTGCTCACCAGATAGTAGAGTTTTGTCAAGACTGGCTCTCCCAAGGCCGTCAATAGTTCTAATGGAACGTTGTCTACTCCCGGGGCCTTGTTTCGACTGAGGTCTTTCAGTGCTCTGTCAAAATCTTCACGCAGTATCGTATCCCCCATTTCATCTTCATCTACATCCTCTTCCATTTCCATAATATTGTCCAAAAGTACATCGCCCTTGTATAGACCCTCTATATACTCCTTCCACCTTTCTGCTTTCCCCTTTTTGCTTAGATCTGGGTTTCCATCTGAGCTCTTGATATTCGTACAAGTGGCTCTCTTTTCTCCAAAGGTCACTCTAATTTTCGTGTAGGCTGTATCTATCTTACCACTACTGAGATAACCCTCTACATCCTTACATTTGTCCTCTAGCCACCCCTGCTTAGCCATTTTGCACTTCCTATCAATCTCATTTTTGAGACGTTTGTATTCCTTTTTGCCTGCTTCATTTACTGCATTTTTATATTTTCTAAACATTCATGGTGGTGTCTGATTGTACTATATCGTGTGTCCCTACCATTTTCGCGCAACGACGCTCTGAGCTTGTTTTTTAGGGAATTAACTAGTTTGAACCTGGGACCTGTTGCTGGTAAGGAGACGCCAGACCACACATGACATGTAGAATTCAGAAGAGTTCAGTGAGACTAGCGATGATATAACCAAATACTAAATGATCTCAGCGTCAGCTCCACTGCACTCCCTGTAAACGAATCTTAATACTAACTAAATTTAGTGGAAAGGGTTCAAGGCTTTCCTATTTTTAGTTAGCTGGCAAAATAACGTCGAAAAAGCAGTTAAGTTTACCATTGGAAATTTTATTCTACTCACAAAACATCGTTTATAAATTGCACTATTGATAAAAGGAAATGTTTTAATACAGGATGGTAAAAACCAACTGCGTTCAACAAAAATGTGAACGAATATTCCCTAAATGGGTTTCCAAGTTCTACAATCGATCGAAGGATGACCTATGCCATATCACATCTATAATCTAGGTTTAATTTAAGTTTCACAAAAGAGAAAGCTATCGAAATGGTCTACATTGACCCTCAATTATCTTTAATAACTTATCTAACTTGTCGTAAATTACAGTGGCTGATGTGGCTTCTCAATAACTATATAAAAGAAAAATCATCGCGTTTCAGATCTGTTCTTCAAGTGGCAAATGTGACCACCATGAGTTTTAATTAACGATCACCATTAGTATTACGCAAAAAAGGGGTGTAACAGATGAGACTTCTGCAGTTCTGAGTGAAGCTTTATGCCCTCAAATATGCGGCATCGCGTGCGTTCATTACCTTGTCGGTGTTTAGGCAGCGTCAGGGCGACAGCGGCCGTCGCAGCGGCCATCCAGCTCGCCGTCTCGGAACCAACTCTCTCTAACTTCTCCTTACTACAATTTACCGAAGTTAGTTCAAAAAAAATATCTGGCTATGTTTTCATCTGACCTATCAGGGTCTCAATGTTAACCTTAAACTCCGCCTACCAAAATTCTGTCTATCCAATGAGAAACGTTATACTTCTCGTTGTGGGGCAATGTTTTTTAAAGTTTGCAACGTAACAGAGACGCTAGAAAGTCTCACGCTAAAACCTGCAGCTGGTGTGGTCCTTTTAGCGTTATCGTGAGATCTATACTGTTCTTCTGGAGGGCTCTATCTTTTAACATGGGCTGGAGGATTGTCCTAATGTAACAGACACGCGAAAAAGTCTCACGCTAAAACTTGCGGGTGGTAGTTGTACAGGTAGGCTGGCCGTCCATCCCTTATCGTAGGGCCTTCTAGCTCAACACGGTTCTGCTCTCGGCTTCTGTCCTCGTTTCTCCCCTCGGAACTGCGTCTGCCTCACGGTGGGAAGGTACGACATGCATTTAGGCATTCTTGTGTTAGTCTGTGGTATTCCATTTGCTCACTCGTTACTCGTATTACTTTGGTTAATTTAATGTCACGATTTATTCGGAGCTATGTGACATACTACTGGATTTGCTAATCATGTCAGGGTTTTCATGTAAGGTGTTGGATTTGCCTGACACCTTACAATTTTCTCCTTTCATCAATTAAATTCAATATTTCTTCTGTTACCCAAGGATTTCTACTAGCCCTCGTCTTTTTACCTACTTGATCCTCTGCTGCCTTCACTACTTCATCCCTCAGAGCTACCCATTTGTCTTCTACTGTATTTCTTTCCCCCATTCCTGTCAATTGTTCTCTTTTGCTGTCCCTGAAACTCTGTACAACCTCTGGTATAGTCAATTTATCCAGGTCCCATCTCCTTAAATTCCCACCTTTTTGCAGTTTCTTCAGTTTTAATCTCCGGTTCATAACCAATAGATTGTGGTCAGAGTCCACATACTCCTGGAAATGTCTTACAATTTAAAACCTGGTTCCTAAATCTCTGTTTTACCATTATATAATCTATCTGAAACCTGTCAGTATCTCCAGGATTCTTCCATGTATACAACCTTCTTTTGTGATTCTTGAACCAAGTGTTAGCTATGATTAAGTTATGCTCTGTGCAAAATTCTATTAGGCGGCTTCCTCTTTCATTGCTTAGCACCAATCCATATTCACCTACTATGTTTCCTTCTCTTTTTTTCCCTACTGTCGAATTCCAGTCACCCATGATTATTAAATTTTCTTCTCCCTTGACTACCTGAATAATTTCTTTTATCTCATCATACATTTCTTCAATTTCTTCGTCATCTGCAGAGCTAGTTGGCATATAAACTTGTACTACTGCAGTAGGCATGTGCTTCGTGTCTATCTTGGCCACTATAATACGTTCACTATGCTGTTTGTAGTAGCTTACCCGCACTCCTATTTTTTTATTCATTATTAAACCTACTCCTGCATTACCCCTATTTGATTTTGTATTTATAACCCTGTATTCACCTGACCAGAAGTCTTGTTCCTCCTGCCACCGAACTTCTCTAATTTCAACTATATCTAACTTTAACCTATCCTTTTCCCTTTTTAAATTTTCTAACCTACCTGCCCGATTAAGGGATCTGACATTCCACGCTCCGATCCGTAGAATGCTAGTTTTCTTTCTCCTGGTAACGACGTCCTCTTGAGTAGTCCCCGCACGGAGATCCGAATGGGGGACTATTTTACCTCCGGAATATTTAACCAAGAGGTCGTCATCATCGTTTAACCATACAGTAAAGCTGCATACACTCGGGAAAAATTACGGCTGTATTTTCCCCTTGCTTTCAGCCGTTCGCAGTACCACAACAGCAAGGTCGTTTTGGTTAGTGTTACAAGACCAGATCAGTCAGTCATCCAGACTGTTGCCCCAGCAACTACTGAAAAGGCTGCTGCCCCTCTTCAGGAACCACATGTTTGTCTGGGCTTTCAACAGATACCCCTCCGTTGTGGTTGCACCTACGGTACGGCCATCTGTATCGTTGAAGCACGCAAGCCTCCCCACCAACGGCAAGGTCCGTGGTTCATGGGGGGAGGAAAGAAAGCATATGGAAAATAAATAAAAATCGCCAACATATTACTGTAAATGGAAGAGCAGATTAAAATACATTGACTGAGTGATTTTCCGTTAAGTACAGAGCAATAACGTGACCATGAGCTTAAGGCACATGGTGCGTTGCCTAAACGAGGCACTAACGCAAGGTCTACTGAAATTCGAGTAAATTTAGAAAATCAGTTCCCTTATGGGGTTTAGTGGCAATTTCGCGACTGATTTCAACATCTGGTCTTCATTACAGAGCAGATTTCAGACAATCTAATACCTATGTTAACATTACCAAAACGAGAGCTGCGTCTCCATGTCTGTCCAGCACCACGACCCAGGAACAAGTGCTTCTCTAACTGAATTCACCTAACCGTTCCGCTTAAAACGTGGTGGTCGTGGCGCGCCAACCTGAAAGAGAGAATACGCACCCCTACGTGTCATCTTTGCCCTGACCTGCAAACTTGGTCTCTGCTGAACTTGTTCACGCATTGGGGGTTGGTACTACCATACGCCAGAACGACCATTCATGCAGTGTTACAATCTATGCCTAAAGCTTTCTGCTAGTTCACACACTCACTCATTTATACCGTCCAGGCCGCACAAAAGAATGGAAAAAGTGTAACATGGTACACAACAGTAAAAAATTCAGTAACTAACACTGTTTAGCCCATCCTCTCCTTTTGGACTCCAGCTGAGGTATTACCTGCAAGAGAAGAAACTCTTGCTAATACTTTCTGCGTGCTAGCAATTTAATAAAACATTGGAACGGTACAACAAGTTCCGTTTCAACAGGTACATGTAGACACTGAAATCTCCGCACCACAGTACCGTAGAATGCTATCAGAAGATCCAAAATTAAATTAATTTGTAAAGTGAAGTATGGTGCGGTAATTCGTTTTTAGTAGCAGCGGAACTGTTGCAGTTATTGAGAAAATGTTGTAATCAACTGTGAAATAAAGGAGCGACACGGCAATAACATATCACTAAACAAAATCGAGGCCTAAAACTCTGCTAATTCTTCGTGATGAATCTCTGCTGTAAACTACTTTAATAGGAAACGAAATGGTTGATCACTTCATTTACCGTCGGTCCATGGCCCGTGGCGGTGGCAGATAAGTGGGATGACATTTGCAGGAGAACCAACATTGAAGTTAAGCAATAGCCGATATATTTGCATTCTGGAAAACGACAACCGTACTGATACCTCAAATATTGAACTTCCTGGTAGATTAAAACTGTGTGCCGGACCGAGACTCGAACTCGTGACCTTTGCCTTTCGTGGGCAAGTGCTATACCAACTGAGCTACCCAAGCGCGACTCACGTCCCGTCCTCACAGCTTTAATTCCGCCAGTACCTCGTCTCCTACCTTCCAAACTTCACAGAAGCTCTCCTGCGAAAAGCAAAGGTCCCGAGGTGGAGTCTCGGTCCGGCACACACGTCTAATCTGCCAGGAAGTTTCATATCAGCGCACACTCCGCTGTAGAGCGAAAATTTCATTCTAGAAACATCCCCCAGGCTGTGGCTAAGCCATGTCTCCGCAATATCCTTTCTTGCAGGAGTGCTAGTTCTGCAAGGTTCGCAGGAGAGCTTCTGTGAAGTTTGGAAGGTAGGAGACGAGGTACTCGCGGAATTAAAGCTGTGAGGGCGGGGCGTTAGTCGTGCTTGTGTAGCTCAGTTGGTAGAGCCCTTGCTCGCGAAAGGCAAACATTCCGAGTTCGAGTCTCGGTCCGGCACACAGTTTTAATCTGCCAGGAAGTTTCATATCAGCGCACACTCCGCTGCAGAGTGAAAATGTCATTCTGTCTCAAATATTGTTCTATCTTAGTTGAACATTTTGAATCGGATTACGTGTTTAGATAGCTCAGCATCGTCTTCAGATATAAAAAAAGTGAAGCTATATATGTACTACCTAATATTTTACAATAAGTGGAAAAAATAAGTGTGCGCAAACATAGAACTTATCTATGTAGTCGCGTCAGCAACCCATCTTGTCTAATCACAACCACATATAAGAGTACTGAGTTCTGCAACTGCTGTAATATTTTAAATAGGTATGTATTAGAGGTAGAGGAGATGGTAGGGGAAGGGGAAGAGCTAGCGGATTGAGGCTGATTAAGCGAGTGTAAAGGAAAAAGGGGAGGGGGTAATGGGGATGACATGAGTTTCACAAGAGCGATCTTGCTAAAATTATAGAGCATATAATTATATAACAATTCTCGTTAAAATACTAATAGTATAGAACATGGGTACATAAAATGTAGATGGTATAAAACAGCAAAATTATAAAATGGAACGAGAGGGACTAAGAGTGGGGAAAGAAGACCAGGGCGCGGGGGAGGGACAGATAGTGCAAGAAAGGAGGACGGAGTAATATTAGCAAGGATGCTCTGGGTTTGAGAACAGAGGGTCTTATAATAAAATTGCAAAAAGACAGTTAGGTAAAAACTCTTCTGTTAAGATACCAGAATGGATCCACATCCAAGCTTCAGTCCTGCCAGTATATCTCTGTTCCCCCCTGCTATCCAGACTTCACATAATCCGCACTGTCCCTCATATAAGAAATGAGATTTTACACTCTTAATGGCACATATCCTTAAGTGTATCTAATTTGTATGGAAACATGTGTCTTCAGAGAAGTTGATCATAAAAGAATTGATGGATTTCAGGTGTGGGCTTGTAGAACATTGCTTCGAATTTCGTGGATTGAAAGAAGAACTAACGCTCAAATTTGAAATTAAACAAATATAGAAACGAGGATATCCAACGAATTCTGTGAAGCAATCATCAGGCTCTTTGGACACATATTACAGAGGCAAGAAGGAGGAAAAAAATTGCCTATGCCAAGTAAAATTGAAGGTCAAAAACCATAAGGAAGATCTGGAGCAAGTGATAACACCAAACCGAGCAGAATATTACATATAACTTTCGGTAATTTAGCTGAATGGCGTAAAATCGTTCAACTAGAGAGAAATTGCTAATAAAAGTTTATGATGAGTCAAGAACGTTCAGCACTGAATCTACGTAAAAAATATAATCGATTTTGTTTCATTCTTTTGAAAACATGTGCAGAAAAAAAGGCAATGTGATGGCGTGCTCTGTTTTGAGCTTTTACACGGCCATCGCACTGGCATAGCTCGCACAAATAAATATTAGTAGATTCGTCCCTATACAACATGGACGACACAACAAACGTACCGTACAAAATATTACACTCCCACTTAAAAGAGCACATTGGGCGCCCTGGAGTGCTATAGATTGTACAGAACTGGTACCAGGCGATGAAGTTACTCGATTTGCTGTGTATGGACGGACTCGGAATGTCCACCGTGTCTACAGTGAATGAGGTACCACTGGCAGCGATGTAAATCAGTGCTCTTAAAGAAGATTGTAACCGGCCAGGACCACAGACGACTGATACATCTTCTCAATGATAATTGGTTTGAAATCCGACAGGAAGATCTGCTGTCAGTAAACTTCTCAATGATAATTGGTTTGAAATACGACAGGAAGATCTGCTGTCAGTAAATACTGGATGATTTCAAACGGTTTCCGAGCAAACATGGCCGAAGACACTGCTTATAATGGAAGGACATCTGATGTCGGGTACCTTTCCAATATGCCATTTCTCACAGCGGCAGACCAAGCTGCAAATGTACAGGTTTTTTTTAATCAGTCTTCTGTCTGGTTTGATGCGGCCTACCACGAATTATACCTGTCCCACGTCAACCTTTTCATCTCACAGTAGTACTTGGAACCTACGTCCTCCGTTAACTGCTGGACGTATTCCAATCTCTGTCTTCCTTTACAGCTTTTGCCCTCTCCAGCTTTTTCTTGTTAAGTGTTTTCCGTGTATTCCTTTCCTCACAAATTCTGCGCAGGGCCTCCTCACTCCTTACCTTATCAGTCCACCAAATTTCAGTCGTTCTTCTGTAGCACCACATCTCACATGCTTCGATTCTCTTCTGTTCCGTTTTACCAACAGTCCACGTGTCACTACCGTACAACATACATTCTCAGAAAGTTCATCCTCAAATTAAGCCCTATATTTGATACTAGTCTAGTCTGTTTCTTATGTCCTCCTTGCTTCTTCCGTCACCCATGATTTTGCATCCAAGGTAACAGAATTCCTTAAGTTCTTCTTCTTCATGATCACGAATTTTGATGTTAAGTTTCTCGCTGTTCTCATTTCTGCTACTTCTAATTAATTTCGTCTTTCTTCAATTTACTCTGAATCCATTCTCTGTACTCATTAGATTTCATTCCATTCAATACATCTTGTGATACTTCTTCACTTTCATTGAGGATCCCTATGTTATCATTGAATCTGATCATCGCTTCCTTTCACCTAGAATTTTAACTCCACCCTTGAACATTTCTTTGATTTCCGTCCTCGCGTCTTCGACGTATAGAGTGAACAGTAACGGCCAAAGACTACATCCCTGTCTAACTCCCTTCTTAATCCGAGAACTTCGTTCTTGGTCTTCCACTCTTTTTGCTCCCTATTGGCTCTTGTAGATATTGTATATTACCCGTCTTTTCCTGTAGATTACCTCTATTTTTTTTCAGAATGTTGAACATCTTATACCATTTGAAGTTGCTGGGAGCTTTTTCCAGCTCAACAAAGGCTATGAACATGTCTTGATTTTTCTTTAGTCCGGCTTCCATTGTCAACCATTATCAGAATGGCCTCTCTGGCGCCTTTACCTTTCCTACACGCAACATCCTGATTTTTTTTCCATTCTTCTGTATATTATTCTTGTCAGCATCTTGGATGCATGAGCTGTTAAACTGATTGTGCGATAATTCTCTCACTTGTCAACTCTTGCTATCTACGGAATTGTGAGGATGATGTTTCTCCGGACGTTTGATGGTATATCTCCAATCTTATACATTCTACACACTAACATGAATAGTCGTTTTGTTGTGAGTCCCACCAATGATTTTAGAAATCCCGAAGTAATGTCATTCAGCCCTTCTGGCGTATTACATTTTAAGTCGTCCAAAGCTCTTTTAAAATCTGATTATAATTCTGGATCCCCTACCTCTTCCCTGGCAACTCATGTTCTATCTTCTGTCACGTCATTAGACAAGTCCTCCCTCTCATGGAGGCCTTCAGTGTACTACATCAACATCCACATCTGCATGGATAATCCGCAAATCACATTTAAGTGCCAGGCAGAGGGTTCATCGAACTACCTTCACAATTCATCATGGTGATTGTTTCTCCCTATGTAGGTCAGTGTCAACAAAATATTTTCGCATTCGGAGGAGATAGTTGGCGACTGGAATTTCGTGAGGAGATTTCTCCGCAACAAAAAACGACTTTGGTTTAATTATGTCCATCCCAAATCCTGTATCATTTCAGTGACACTCTATCCCCTATTTCGCGGTAATACAAAACATGTTACCCTTCTCTGAACGTTTTTGATGTACTCCGTCAGTCCTCTCTGGTGAGGATGCCACACGGAGGAGCAGTATTCCAAAAGAGTACGGACAAGCGTAGTGTAGGCAGTCTCTTTAGCAGATCTGTTACATTTTCTACGTGTCCTGCCAATAAAACGCAGTCTTCTTTTGGGCTTCCCCACAACATTTTCTGTGTGTTCCTTCCAATTTAAGTTATTCGTTATTGTCAATCCTAGATATTTAGTTGAATTTACGGCCTTTAGATTTGGCTATTTTATCGTGTAACCGAAGTTTAACGGATTCCTTTTAGCACTCATGTGGATGACCTTACACATTTCGTTATTTAGGGCCAATTGAATTTACGGCCTTTAGATTTGCCTATTTTATCGTGTAACCGAAGTTTAACGGATTCCTTTTAGCACTCTTGTGGATGACCTTACACATTTCGTTATTTAGGGTCAATTGCCAATTTTCGCGACTTACAGATATTTTTTCAAAATCGTTTTGCAAATTGGTTTTGATCTTCTGATGACAGATAGTCTTGCAAATCGTTTGTACAGATAAGGATGGTAGCACAGTGAGTTCATCGAAAAAATTTTGATGCTAAACACAATAGAGGAAGAAACACCAAACCAAATGCTGGGGCTAAAAAGACACCAAAGAATAAGAATACCACTGTCACAAAACTGACTGCTGATTTTTAATATGCGTCTACAGAATACTGAACCAACTGAAGCAGTGTGACAGGAAATGCATGGACAAAGAATTCAAACTATCAAACGTCTTTCAAACTGGATGAACCAAACAAAATGCTCCTTAGTTCCAGGTTGCAGAAGATTTTGGTTTGCAACCAAGGAAAACACGCTGGATGATCGGATAAGTCTCATCATGGTACATACAGATAACACCAGAGGAATCATAGAATCTAGAAACTGATCCACTTAAGCTAAAATGGTAAAATGGTATTTATATGCGTAATTAATTGAATGTTTGTACTGATAACTAAATGTGGTAAAATACACGTATCTGAGCAGTATGCAGCATGCATCTGCCAAAAGTTATAGTTTATTAATACAGGATGATTGCCTCGTTTCGGTGTTGGCAGATGCTGCCAAATGGAAGAACGAAGTATTCCAATATATCAGCTCAGTGACGTGCCTTTAACAAGTGCATATTTTCTGTCGACTCGAAGGAAAGAAAATACTGAATGAATGAATCTGCATGGTACAGCTATTTCACAAGCACCACTAAAGTGGTCAACTATCGTTCCAACTAACAACAAGTACTCAATGGTTAGGGTAACAAAGGAGCTGGATTTGTAATTTACTAAATCTAATTCTAGACACAAATTAAAAATGTTAGTCTATGTTCTGAAAGTGACCGTAACACCGACAGGGTTATTAAGCTTGGACTTGGCCCAATAGCTATACAAAATTTGTTTACAATTTTATAAATATTTGATCAAGACAAATAAAATTTAAATAGAAAATTAAGATCTTGTACTCCATATACTCGACTATACCAAGTCTTAGAAAACCATTCTTCACCCATGGCTTCATTACAGAGCTATTAACGTCATAATTGATATCCTTATCCCCATAGTTCGCATAAATGAGTTTACGTCATTCATATCAATCGCGTAAGTGGAGTCTGCTGTCCATGTCAATATCTGCCGACCAATAGATTTAATGGACGGAAACCACTACAGCCTCTCCATGCCAAATCACTGAGTACACTACGTCCATCCTATCTGACAGCTGCTTGTTGAGTCCAAAAATGCTGATAGCTGAAGCGCCGACATCCCTCTAATTTCTGCCTACGCATCAATATTTTCACGCAAACAATCGTTCATGTACCTACTCGACAACGCCCCTACGCAACTGTATTTTCGCGATACAACAGCGCAGTCTCCTTCTCGTCGCATTAAGAATCTTGTGGTCGTTTTACAGTATAAAATTAGTATACATTTTGCGTGAATTGCTGTAACAGTTTCACACAAAAAACTCACATAATAGCAAACACACACACACACATACATACACACACACGCCCATACATACACACATACATAAATTTAATTTTTTACTGGGGTAATAGCGAACATAGTCCTCTTAAAAAGATTTTTTTTCTTAATTCATACAATCCCTAGTTCCGATCAGGCTTTTCGGGAGGTTTGCATTAGTTACTAGGTGTACGTCACAATTGCAAATCCTGTCTCAAAATTTGGGAAACATTCTGGGTCAAATCATACTGAGATAATTGCCAACAGTCGAGAAGTCAGATTAACATTTTACTGTCTCATCTTCCAGAACATTCGCTTACCTGCTTCATAAAGGGGACGTATGTAGCGCTGCTAGCGTTGTGCTTTACTTTGAAAGTGAAATACTTCCTCAGGTGAACAGACTTTGTACCTTTATAACTAACCATTTCATTTCTGCAAATAGGCTACTCTAACTGCCATGTATAATCTATATAATGTATTCCATTGTTTATAGTATATGAGAAGTTGACACTGTGTTTCGGAACAGCTGGGATCGAACCAGCACACCTGCTCTAGTTGCAGAATGCCTACTGTCAATTTTCTTATCGGTCGTGTAAGATTTGATCGGTTGACGTAGCTGTCAGTGCACTGTTGTCAGGGCAGTTGTGCTGGCTCCGATCCCTGTTGCTCCGACGCAAAGTTTTAACTTTAACTTGTCACGTATAAAGCAATCTTCGTGCCAAGTAGTCTGCTAAGAGTAAAAGAACTACAAACCCCCTTTAAAAGCAATTAGAGTCATTACACATATTTGGTCAACAAGCCGGTCCATTGCTCAAGTAATATTTCACACACATCTCTTTCCAGTCTCCGACTCTTTGCTATACCTTTTCATTCCATACTTAATACGCCAACTCAACTTTTACACTGTCCTCTAGTATTTCATTTCGAACACCTACGACCTTTTCGTCTCTCATTTGAATCCTGTCATTTCCACCGACGATCATTTCGAGAAATTTACAGTCTGAGAAAATTCATATGCTAACCAAATTTGTCAACATAGTACATGAACAGGGACGGTGGTATTGCAGATCTCTGGGCACACAAAATTTACAACTAGCAAATGATATGTGTGTCAGTAAATACAATTATACATACTTTCACTGTATATCTTATTCAGTGAGCGGCAGTGTCGCACGTAAAAGAATACTTTTTTTTAACGAAGAAGAAGACTTAATTCTGTATCTTTGACCCAGGGGCTTCTTGTACGTCGTGCTATTAGCTACCATAATTTACATACAAATCTTTACCGGTCAGACGACTGGCCGGTGTTTTGTGGCGGTTCCATAGTGCATCAATCAATGTCTTTTCCCGCCACCCCGTTCCATTCACAGGTAGTGTGCGAGAAGACCGTTGTCTCTAGGTCTCGCTTAAACCGAGAGAGTGGCGCACAGGTAAGGCGCTTGATTCATTTTTAAGCAGACCACCGTCTGACCAGTAAAATTTTGGTTTTCCGTCAATAGATCAAGGCAATTCGTTCCTTTGTCAAGGAAATAGTCCATTTCCTTCATCGTCATCTATCCAACCCAATTCGTGTCGTTAATCCCTTACTTTCCTTCCTACCCTTTAAAATCGTGTAAGACCGTCGTGGTCACTATGCAAGATGTGTGTGAGATGGGACAAATCTATTATGGGCATGTATAGGCCTATAGGCTTTCCAGCTTACACTTTGACAGAAGATAGTATCAAACTGTTCAAAAGTTGCGGTAATTAATATTACCATCCGCCTTCTCATCTACGTCAACATGACTACTTTGCAATTCAGGTTTAAGTGTCTAGTAGAGGGTTCTTCGAACCACCTTCAGACTTTTTCTCTCCAATTTCACTCTCTAACAGGACGTCGGAAAAATGAACACTTAAATGTTTTTACACGAGCTCCGATTTCTCTTATTTTACATTGACGATGATTTCTCCCTGTGTTGATTGGTAACGGTAAAATATATTCACATTCAGAGGAAAAAGTTGGTGACTGAAATTTCGTGAAAATATTTCGCCGCAACGAAAGACGTCTTTGTTTCAATGATTGCTACACCGACTAGCTTATCATATCCGTTACACTCTCTCCCTATTTCCGATAGTACAAAAAGAGCTGTACTTCTTCGAACTCTTTCGATGTCCTCCGTCAGTCACATCTGGTAAGGATCCCACACAGCACAGAAATGCTCTAGCAGGGGACGAACAAGAGGAATGAAGGCAGTCTCTTTAGTAGACCTGTTGCATCTTGTAATCGTTCTGCCAATGAAAAGTAGTCTTTGGTTCGCCTTCCCCTCAACAGTATCTGTGTCATCGTACCAATTTAAGTTGTTGACACTTATAATTTTTAGGTATTTAGTCGAAATGACAGTCTTGAAATTTACGTCATTTACCGTGTAATCGAAATTTAACGGATTTCTTTCTTTTTTTTTTACTAATGTGAATGACCCCTCACTTTTTCTTACTCATACAATTGCCACTTTTCTCACCATACAGGTGTCGCGTCGTAGTCTGCTCCCATTTGTTTTTCATCTTCTGATGACTTTGCTCGACGGTAAATGACAACATCATCTGCAAGCGATCTAAGAGGGCTGCTCAGATTGTCTCCTAAATCATTTCTTTATATATATTGTAATTGCAAAGCGCCCACAGCATTTTCTTGGGAAACGCCGGATACCACTCCTGTTTCACTCGATGATTTTCTGTCGATTGCTATGTACTATGATCTTCCTGACTGGAAATCACTGATACAGTCGCACAACTGAAGCGATACTCCACACGCATTCAGTTTGATCGGATGTTTGTTGTGAGGATCGGTGTCAAAAGCCTTCTGGAAATCTAGAAATATTGAATCAGTTTGAGATCCTCTGTCTATAGCACTCATTATTTTGTGCCAGTAAAGCACTATTTGTGTTTCATGAGAACAGTAGTTTCTGAATCCGTGCTGACTGTTACCCTCGAAGTAATTCATAACGTTCGAACACAGTATATGTTCCACAATCCTGCTGCAAATCGACGTTAGTGATACGGGTCTGCAATTCAGCGAATTACTACTGTTTTCTTTCTTGACTATTGGTGTAACCTGTGCAATTTCCAGTCTTTAGGTACGAATCTTTCATCCAGTGAGCGGTTGTATATGATTGTTAAGAGTAGGGCTATTGTATCAGCATACTCTGCAACAAACCTTACCGGTATGCTGTCTGGACCGGAAGACTTGCGTTCATCTATATCTAATTTACCATGTCGGCAGTTGTTTTCTATTCGAATTGTGTAATGTTTGCTTCTTCCTCTTTGCTGAAGGAATTTCGGAACACTGTGTTTAATAATTACGCTTTAGTGGTGCTATCACCGGTAATGTTAGCATTGGTATCGCGCAGTGACATTATTGATTGTGTTCTTTGAATTTGAGTTACATCTGGTCTACAATTACGTAGTTGAGAAGAAGTAGAGACTGTCTCTTAAGACGGCGTCAAGATAATTTTATATGATTTTTTTAAGTAGCTACATTTTACGTTTACTTTTGATGGTTTTAGATATTGCGGTGGTCAGTTTCGCTATAAAGACCTTGCGGTCTTTAATCTCAGTATAAGTCATGATGTTACCTTTTGCTCAGGACTATTTGTTGCTGAAAGGTCAAATATGTTTTTGCAACCATTTACACTTCGAGTGGGCTCCTGAAGCATTTGCTAAAACTCATTTCTGACGAAACTAATAAAGTACAACTTCTGGCGAAGTTTTATACCTATCTCCGACTGTGAACATGTATTTTCGTCTTCATGTCGAAGGTAAATTGAAGTCAGCACTAACTGTATTTGTCTGTACTGAGTACCTACTTGAGATAAGATTCAAGTTTTATTTGAGCTGTTCAGCAAGTGAATGATCTGAGTCGGGGGATCGGTGAAAGGAACCAACCACTCTTGTTAATTTATTCTGGTTTCACGTATGACCTTTGTACATACTAAGCCACATCCACTATCCACTTTAATTCGCTAGAAGATAAATTACTTCTAACAGCAAGAAGGACGTCGCCACCAATTTATGTAATCTATCCCTTCCGAACAAGATCTGTTATGTGTCTTCCCAGGCCATGGAACGTTTCCTTTCAGAAATTCGAAGATAGGCTTACCGGAATCGTTTCTGGAATCCGAGAAGATTTCTCGTTTTCACTGTCGATAATTGTTCATGATTTGGATTTCCTGCTCTTGTTTTGGCCCTTATTCAGATCTTTGCGGAATACTAGATCGCTTTGTTCGAGTTTAGATTATTTTCTAGGTCTTAAAGCCACGAAATTGGAAAAATAGTTGTTCATGTTAGCAGTTAATGAAATACTATCTAACACTATCTCAGAAGACAATAACAGAGAGAATGGCAATGAAAGAAAATCTTGAGGAGTTGCTAGATAGGTGTTAGCATTCAGTCTTCCTCTACACAGCTTTTTGGCTGCGCTACGCCAATTCGTGTCGTCACGAGAGACTGAAGCAAGGAGAAGAGTCCTCGCGGGACACTAATAAAAATTTAATTTGGAAAGTTGGCCAGAGTGGCCGTGAGTGGTCGGCCGCCGTATTACTTTTTCGCGGCTGCTTACTTTTTCCCGCAGCTGGGAAATATTGTTAGGGGCGGGCGGGTGCGCTCGCCTGCCCCTGCTGGGACAAGTGGCGGCCGGCCACTCGCTCCTAATTCACTCGCCACAGCCCGCCAGCGCAGCAGGCAGGGGCTAGGTAGGCCGAGGTAGGGCGGCTGCAGCTGTCTCAGGCGCTCCGCCCATGTCCAAACACTTTCACCGCGTTTCAGAGAAGTGTGACGTGCCCGGAGCCCGCTTTTCTCTTTTGAAGCAGCCTGTCGCGTGTTTCTACTACGGCTTGCCCCTTCCGCCCCACTCACTTATTTTCTTTTCTTCATGCATTTATTTCATCTGTCAGGATTAGGGCACCCTAGCCGTTCCTTACATCTAACCACAAACAGTTAGTGGTCGAGCATTAAAATTTTTATAGTGTATGAGCAATATAATACCACTACTGGCCATTCAAATTGCTACACCATGAAGATGACGCGCTACATAGGCGAAATTTAACCGACAGGAAGAAGATGCTGTGATACGCAAATGATTATCTTTCCAGAGAATTCACACAAGATTGGCGCCGGTGGCTAGACCTACAACATGCTGACATGAGGGAAAAAAATGGTTCAAATCGTTCTAAGCCATATGGGATTTAACATCTTAGGTCATCAGTCCCCTAGAACTTAGAACTTCTTTAACCTAACTAACCTAAGGACATCACACACATCCATGACCGAGGCAGAATTCAAACCTGCGACCGTAGCAGTCCCGCGGTTCCGGACTGCAGCGCCTAGAAGCGCACGGCCACCGCGGCCGGCACATGAGGAAAGTTTCCAACCGATTTCTCATACACAAACAGCAGTTGACCGGCGTTGCCTGGTGAAACGTTGTTGTGATGCCTCGTGTAAGGAGGAGAAATGCGTACCATCACGTTTCCGACTTTGATAAAGGTCGCATTGTAGCCTATCGCGATTGCGGTTTATCGTATCGTGACATAACTGCTCGCGTTGGTCGAGATCCAATGACTGTTAGCAGAATATGGAATCGGTGGGTTCAGTAGGGTAAAACGGAACGTCGTGCAGGATCCCAACGGCCTCGTATCTCATCCGCATGGCTGTAACGGAGCGTGCAGCCATGTCTCGATCCCTGAGTCAGGGGGATGGGGATGTTTGGGAGACAACAACCATCTGCACGAACAATTCGACGACGTTTGCAGCAGCATGGAATATCAGCCCGGAGACCATGGCTGTGGTTACCCTTAACGCTGCATCACACACAGGAACGCCTGCGATGGTGTACTCAACGATGAACCTGGGTGCACGATTGGCGAAACGTCATTTTTTCGGATGAATCCAGGTTCTGTTTTCAGCATCATGACGGTCGCATCCGTGTTTGGCGACATCGCGGTAAGCGCACATTGGAAGCGTGTATTCGTCATCACCATACTGGCGTATCAGCCGGAGTGATGGTATGGGGTACCATTGGTATCACGTCTCGGTCACCTCTTATTCGCATTGACGGCACTTTGAACAGTGACGTTACATTTCAGATTTGTTACGACCCGTGGCTCTACCCTTCATACGATCCCTACAGAATCCTACATTTCAGCAGGATAATGCACGACCGCATGTTGCACGTCCTGTACGGGCCTTTCTGGATACAGAAAATGTTCGACTGCTGCCTGCTCAGCTCATTCTCCAGATCTGTCACCAATTGAAATCGTCTGCTCAATGGTGGCCGTGCAACTGGCTCGTCACAATACGTCAGTCACTACTCTTGATGAATTGTGGAATCGTGTTGAAGCTGCATGGGCAGCTGTACCTGTACACGCCGTCCAAGCTCTGTTTGTCTCAATGTCCAGGCGTATCAAGGCCGTTATTACGGCCAGAGGTGGTTGTTCTGGGTACTCATTTCTCAGGATCTATGCACCCAAATTGCGTGGAAATGTAATCACATGTCAGTTCTAGTATAATGTATTTTTCCAATGAATACCCGTTTATCATCTTCATTTATTCTTCGTGTAGCAATTTTAATGGCCAGTAATGTAATAATTAGCGCTATATTTAGCGGAGGTCTTCGACACACTACTAAACTGTGATAAACCGGCGCAGAGTGTACAGTTCGAGAAGCCAGAACCTAGTCTCGATTCCAAAACCCAGACCCACATCGTGAAAATAATAAAATCATTGAAACATAACAGTTCACCTGGAGAAGACGGATTGATTTCGGAAACTTGAAAATTAGACTCCGGAAACATTACACCCAAAATACACAAAATCGTCAAAAATATACGAGAAACAGAAAAGTTTCCAGAAGAATGGAAGTAAGCCCTAATACACCCCCTCCAAAAGAAAGGAGACAAAACTGGCCCTAATAATTACAGATGAATTTCACATGAAAAATTCTGTCCAAAGTTCTCTTACGTCAGCTAGAGCCTCAGAAAGCTCCACGGATAGGAGGATGCGAGGAGGGTTCAGGAGGGGAAGATTATGTATTGAACAGATCTGGTGCCTGAGAAAAATATTTTCGTCGACTTGAAGAAGGCCTGCTACTCCATGGAGAGACAACACACTGGAAGAACTGAAAGTACTCAACAAGACCAGAAACCTAATCCAGGAAACATTAACAAATATAACATCCAACGTAAAGTTCACAGAAGAGATCTCAGAATCATTCCAAATTAATGCAACAGTGAGACAGGGAGATTGCGTGTTACTCAATCTCTTTAAGTCGGTTTGGAGAAAATCATCAAGCCATGAGACAAAAAAGTCAATGGGTTAAAGATGGGAGACACAAAAATAGAACCGTCCACATAAAATGTCTGACCTTCCATGGTGATACAGCCAACATAACAAATAACAGAAAAGAAGCCATTAAAGCTCTAGAGACACTACACGAAGTCTTGGCCAAAACAGGATTCCAAATTTCATATAAAAATGCAGTACATGGACACAAAATCCGCAGAAAGACACCCACTGGTAACTAATAACACATATAGAAAGCTTCAGATACCTTGGAGAGATTATATAGAAACAGGACAGAACACGAGATTCAATAAGTAAAGGCTCACAAAACTACCAAAAGCATACAGACTTACATGTAATCATTACAACAAAAGTACTTCCATCAGTGCCAAATTAAGACACTGTGGTACATTAGTCTTACCAGAAACCTCGTACGCCTCAGAAATAACAATCAAGATAACCACTAAAATCATGGGGATGGAGAAACAAGAGAGAAAAATACTGTGAAGGGTCTATGGGCCGGTTCAGAAGAAGGAGATGTGGACAAAGAATGCAACAAAAGAAATGTACAGACACGATAACAAACAACATCAGGAAAAGGAGGACAACATTCTAAGGACACATACACAGGATGAGTGAAACAGTCTGACCAAGACGAGTTTAAATATTGCGACGACTAATACAGTGATAACCAACTGGGTACAGGAAACATGGAAGACCTCAAGAAACTCAACATCTCCACGGAAGACTTGACAGACAGGAAGAAATACAGAGTAAAAAAATTACAAATCAGAAATTTCAGTGATAAGCCCAAAGAGAAGAAAATAGAAAAGAAGTGGGCAGAGGAAAGCAAGAAGAACACACAGTATATATGAGAGGTTTTTGGAAAGGAAAGAGACAGAAAAAAATACAATGAAAATTTATTGTGCTTCAGCATACTGCTTAACGGTGAATTACCCATAATAATAATATGTTGTTGTTGTTGTTGTTGTTATCTGCAGTCGACAGACTCTTTTGCATATGATCTCCACGCTAGGGTGATCTCCACGCTAGTCTGTCGTACGCGAGTCTCTTCGTCTCAGAGTGCCTACCAACCTACATCCATTTCAGTCGGCCTACTGTACTCGACCGTTGTCTTCCTCGACAATTTTTAGTACGCACACTTCCATCCATTACCTAATTAAACTTTCCTAAATGCCTCAGGATGTGTTCTATGATCCAACCATTCTCTTACTCAACTTGTGCAACAAAGTTATTTTTTTCCCCTGATTCTATTCAGTACCTCCTCATTAGTTGTTCGCTCTAACAATATCGTTTTTAAAATTCTTCTACACCACTTCGTTTCATAACTTCTATTCTCTTCTTGATCTGAAATGCTTATCGGTCACGTTTCCCTTCTACAAAAGGTTACATCCTATTCAAATACCTTTAGAAAACATTATCTAATACTTAAATTTATATTCCCTAGTAGCAAATTTCTTTTTTTCACAAGTGTATGTCGTGTTTTTGTCAGTGCTTATTGAGATTGCACTAACAGCACTGAACAGGCGCGGAGTTATGAGCTACGCGCATGACAGGTAGAATCAGGTGCCCGAGTGTATGTAGTTTCTATGCGATCTGGTAGAGGTCACGAGCTGATGGACGCTGTCTGCGCTGCAGTCAAAATACTGTCATTTTCATTTGCAATTCTGTTAGTTAAATTTGCAATGTGTTTCTTAATTGCTATTATAATTGTGCTTAGTTATGAGTGTCAATGAAAGTGTGAATATGAAATAATGTTTTATGTAAAGTTTTATACTATCCATTGAAGTAATTGGTCTCATGAGGGATGTTAGAGAGTGACATTAGGCTTAGTCATTCGTACTGGGGAATTTCTTCATTTTATGATACTGGGGAAAAGAGATTATGGTTTCGGTAAAGTAGTTTTGTTAACAGGTAGTTTGTGGGTTTTCAAATTTTGTTTATGTTCATTTACTGTTCTGATTCTGTGACAAATTTGTATTGGTTCTGCATATACCCGGGATTTGGTGAGTTTTATGCTGCTTTCCGATCGGCTGTGATGTTTCTCTGCCAATCAGGAATTAGCACATTCGCACGTATTTTGGAAAATACAAACTTATTTTGTGTAGAGAGATGAGTAAGGTTGGGGCTTGGATTTTACAGTGATCAGGCCTATTGATAGGTGCTTCGTCGAAATTTATTAATACTGTGATTTTTCGGTACCAAAACGTTTGAGAAGAGCCATGAAGTGTGGAAGAGAATTCGGTTTAATGCACGGTGTGAAAGTCAGAAATTTTGGTGACATTTCCAATAACTAAATGCCACGCGGCGTGCTCGGGAAAACATTTTGTTACGTAAGACTGATTATAGCAACATTTGAGCGAGCTATGGTAAAAGAAACAATCCGTTTGTAAACTTTCTGTGAAGGGGAACTACTGATTATCATAGACTGGCTATGGTTATGAATGATGTGTGCGTGTGGACTTGCCTGAATTTGTATAGCTTAGAATAACGATTGGTGGTAACTGATGTATGCAAGCTTACCACAATAGAGTGAAATTTTACACACATGAATACTTTCATTTAACTATTACTTACTTTCCACCGACAAAACAATGTTTTGTGCGACATGTGATTACGAGGTGTACAGATCTTTTTTCTATAGCTTTTTCCGGGTGCATTTCAGTAACTACAGGGAGGAGTACGTGTGAGAAGAGATTGATCACAAGAAGAGTGCAAATTTATTCGCAGCAGCAACGCACCACGCAGCCGCAAATTCGCATTTTACATCCTCTCTACTTCTGCCATCTTCCGTTGTTTCGCTACTCAAATAGCAAAACTGATCTACTACTGTCAGTATCCCATTTCCTTATCTGAGTCCATCAACATCGCCTGGTTTTAATGGAAATTTGTGGCAAGGCGCCTTAGACAGCACGATTACCCTTGTTTTATTTTATATTGAAGCTCGTCTTATAACCTGTTTTCCAGGCCTTTCTGTTCTGTTCAAATTTTAATCGAAGTCCTTTTTCATCTATAACAAAATTACTACGTGATCGGCAAAGTTTAGTTTCTGTTTGTTTAATAGCCTTTCCAAATCTCTTCTTAGTTTCCTCCACTTCTGGCTTAACGTACAGACTGAATAACATTGAGTATACGTTACAATCCTTTCCCACTGCCTCTTCAGATACTACTTCCCTTCCATCGCCTTCGACACTTGTAATGGAGTTCTACATAACATTGCGCCCCTTCTATTTTATCCCTTGTACCTTCAGAATTTTGCAGCAAGTTTTCGAATTAACATTGTCAAAATTTATCTTTAAATTAGGAATACTATAAACATACATCTACCTTTCCTCAGTTCATCTTCTAACATATGTCTACCAGTTCTTCATTCTTCTCCAAGCAATTCGTGTCAGTACTTTTCAAAAACGACGCATTTAACTGATTATTACGTAACATTCACACCTATCACCACTTGTCTTCTCTTGAATAGTTATTATATATTATGCTATAAGGCCAAGGTTATTTTTGGATTCTTATCAACACGTGGGGAGTGCCTTTTATGCTTCTGCTTCACTTTATGTAAAAGGGCAATTTTATAGAAAGTTCCAGACGCTCAGATGATGGCAGCATAAGACTGTTGAAACCCGTCATCTTGGAGCAATAAATGCTTGCACTGCGATTTCAGCGTATGAAGTGTGTTCACTGTCAACCATACCGATCGCCCCACAGCACAGCATCTGTACATTACAAAATATTGAATGTCTGCAATGACATCTAACCGAAGTAGCTGTGCAGAAGGAATGAAATGAGGAGAGGAAATTAAATGGTCAGAGAATGACCAATAAATAATATGTTAAGATTAGCAGATGAAAAGAATAAAACAGAAATACATGGAGATGAGACAAGGGTAGCTAGTTTAAAACGTGACACAGAAGATGGTTTCCCAGTGACAGAAGGAAAACAGCTACGATATGCTAACAGGGAAGTTACACCGATGATAAAAGATCAAGTTTTAATCTCCACTTGAAAGCAGAATGAAAATTAGAGATTAGATATACTTTTATTTGCAATTGATCCATAGTGAGGAGACCATCTGGGAGGTGAAATATGTCAGAAAACAAGAATACTCAATAAATATGTACAAAATCAGAACAGATATACTAATGAAATTGTCCTTCAGGATGAGGAATCGGTTAAAGAAAAAAAATGCTAAGCATATTTACATTTAAAAGGATATAAAACTTGTCACCAAATATTAAATGTTCAATACACTTGGGTGCATATGGTAATTCTTAGGCTACTGTAGGCACACATCATCTAATAAAAAACATTTTGTAGCACTTATTTACAATGATCGCATTATTGCACGATAGTTGTAGAGATGTCATATTCTATGCAATATTCACATTTTGTGATATTATTGGTACCACACATGCATCAATTGGTTCTCCTAAGAAATTTGTCAATGGATTAGAAGGAAATGGCCATCAATAAATCCTTTAAACTCTTTTCAAAATGAGCTTTATTATGTGTGAAAATGTGTATTGGTGAATAGTGGACACCTTTCTAAACTTAAGTGAGTGATTGTAAATCTTTGTGAAAGTTCTTTATATTTTTTTGTTTTGATTCCATGAACAGTGCTTTTGGTTTGAAAAAGAGATATGTTCTTAATGACAAATTTCATTAAGGAATAAATATATTGGGAAGCAGTAGTTAGTATCCTCAGATCCTTAAACAGGCCTGTACAGAGCTTTCTTAAACAAATAATTCGTGTAGCACGTTTTTGGGCTCAGAAACATTTAACTTGACTTGATGACTTGTCACTGAAAATAATCCTGTATAACATTATGGAAGGAAAGTAAGCATAGTATGCTAGCTTTTTTTTATCTTTATGTGTCCTATATCTGGCAACATTCCCGTTGTAAATAGAGATTTGTTTAGGCAATTCAGTAGCTCTGTGGTATGCTCCTCCCAGTTAAACTTATTATGAAGCAGCAATCCCAAAAATTTAACACTGCCAACTTGTTCTATCTGCTTGTCATCATGTTTGTGACATTGACTGGCATGAAACTTTATACAAGTTCTATACAGTATATAGTATGTTTCGTCAAGGTATGATGACAAAGTACTGGCTAGGAATCACTGATTAAAGTCCTTGAAAATATCATTGTCCGACTTTTATAAGGTTATACTTGATTTACTAGTTATCTGCAAACAAAACAAGTTTTGGATCTGGTAATATTCATGAAAGGTCATTGATATATACAAGAAAAAGTAGGGTCCCTAAGATTGAACCTTGGGGGACACCACATGTTATTGGTTTGCTGTTGGGTGATACCTGATAACATAATACACGCCCTTTTTTTCTGTCGAGATATATGATTTGATCCATTTTGCAGCATTTGCTGTTACACTGTAATATTCTAATTACCTGAAAAGATATTGTGATTTACATATTCAAATGCCTTTGACAGATTACAAAATACTCCAATAGCCTGTAATTTATTAAGTAATTAAGTACATTCTAACTGTATGTGTAGATGCCCTTCTCAATATTGGAAGCCCTATAGAAATGCGAATTGTGACTTGGATGATATTTTATTTGTGACCAAATGGTTAGAAAGATGACTGTAAATTATCTTATCTAAAATTTTTGAGAATGGGCTAAATTGTAACTGGAAGAAAGTTTTATGGTATTTCTTTATCGCCTTTCTTATACAAAGCTTAACTTTGGAATATTTCAACCATTCTGGAAATGTTACATTGATTAAATACTGGTTACACAAATAATTCAGAGGCACACTGTTTAATCAACTTTATAAACATGTTATATCCACTAGATTTTTTTGATTTTAAGGATTTCATGGTGGACATTACTTCTGCTGGTATTGTGAGGGTCATATGCATATTATTGTAGTTGTTTTTAGTGACTGATGTGAGATATTCCATGGCAGCATCTTCTGAACATGATAATACCATCATTTCAGTAACAGTTATGAAGTGCTTGTTGAAAAGTACAGAGAAACTGCATACATCTGCTACCTGTGTATCATTTACTCTTAATGCTAGGTGCTCCTTTCATGTCTGGTTCTATCAGTCTCTTCATTCACTCTACCCCATACTGTCCTTATTTTGTTATCTGATGTGACTCTCCTTTTCCGATAATGCATCTGCTTTGATGTCTGTACTACTACCTTCAACACTTTGCAGCATGTTTTATAATGATCATTTACAGCAGAGCTGTTACTGACTGGTAGATACAGTTTCCTTTTTGTCTCATAGGATATCTTTATTCCTTGAGTAAGGTATACCGTTTTCATTGACATTGGTTTTATCTGCATTTGTTTTGGGGGAAACAGTTTCCAATTAAATTAAGGACATTATTAATAAAAGTGTTTTATTTCTCATTCATGCTATGAGCATTACACACATCACTCCAATTCATGTCTTTCAGAAGTTTCCATCCTGACTACCCTTTTCAACTCAGATTTAGTTGATTTTATATCCTAATCGGTATTAATATTTAGCAAAAGGAACTGCAAATCATTGTCTGAAAGGCTACCTATTTAGGTATCATAATATAATTCTGTTTATTAGACGTTTCTATAAAATATTATGGATGCCACCTTTGATCCCTTAGCTGTTCTAGTTAGAAAGTTAAAAATATGAATTAAGTTGGAAAACAATACTACTGACTGCAATAAGTTCTCACTGGAAGAGTTTTCGAGAAAATCTACATAAAAATCACCATCAACCGCTAATTATTTCTTTTTTGTCGTTAAATAGGGCAATAGAGCTTCAAAGTGATTAATGAACAAATAAAATTGCCTACTGGCACTTGGTATACAGTTACTGTTATGAATGGTTTATTATGAAGTTTTGCTTCTGTTGCACATGCTTCCATATGCTGCTCTAGGCAACATTTATGTGTGTCTACGTTATTAAATTTATGGCAATTCCTGATGGATGTGGCAACTGCTTCATCCTCCATTTCTGCCTTACAGAAGTGAGAAGCTAACCTAAATCCTGCAACACTTAACACATCTATACCAGAGGTCACACGATTTTCAGGGAGGCAGATTGTGTCACTAGGGTTGGATGATTCTATTTCATCAATGCAGATAAGTAGTCATTAATTTTACTTCTTGGTCCTAGATTTTTTGTTGCACTACAGATAGTTGGAATTTCACACTGACTGAGATAAAATGTGGTGGAAATAATATTTCTGCTGATCAGTGAAAATTTTTTACCAGCAGCTGTGTTTGCTGAATGTGCCAGAAGTATACTGTTTTATTTTTTCCTCAAACTGAAGGTTCGCTTCAATCTTTAATTCTCGTAGAACATTACTTCCTTCTGTTCTCCTACTCTAAAAAATCTATTTCTCCAACACCTGTAACCACTGGTAATTTACCACTGATGGCAATGCCTATTCCATAAAATTTCCTGCTATCAGCCCAGCCCTTCCCTTTCCTCTTGAGGTATAGGCCATGCCTATTATAACCCCACGTACTGAGAGAATCAACAGAAACCACGCCAATATGGGAGCCCAAATCCGACGCAAGTAGCCGTTGCAACTTCAAATTAACCATCCTGACGAAAGAGTTCAAATGAGGTCGGTCGTGGCGTCCCAGAACAGACACAGACGCAACACTGGTATGTGTCGATGCTGATACAATCATTACCACGTCATATTCTATATTGTACCAAGGATTTCTGTCAGTACTGTAGCCCAGCGCACTCATAATAACCACAACGTCTTTCTTGGTAAAGTCTTTACAGAGCGAACATGAATCCCCCTGCAGAAGTTGGCCTCCGCTTCTTGCTTGAGAATTACCTAACAACCAAAAGTTTCTTTCTCTTTGCTAACTTTCCTACATTCTTACTCAATTTTCAATTAAAAGTTTGTTGTGACCTGTCCCAATCTGTCTATGCCTGACGCTCATCAGTTTCTAATTGAAGCAACAGGTCAAATGTAAGTGTTACATACACTGCAGAGCTGTCTGATAAAGTTCTAAACCTGTTCCTCATGTTACCTATTGCTACTTCTCACCTCTCTTTATCCTTCGCCTTCCTTAAGCTTCCAAATCTTTCATAGGCTGAAGGGCGGAGATTTTCCCCTGCTGTTCCATTATCTTCCTGTCCGTATTACATATCCTACAGAGCTACTTAAGAGTCTCGCCAATTCCCCAGTTCCCACGACACTACAGTCACGTCAGTGGAAAAACTATTGCATCCATCACACCAAACCCAACACTAATAATCTACGACGAGTCAGACACATTTCACTGATGATACAAATAACGCTTTAGTGATTATGGTCTCACGACAGAAATTAACTGACTTTGAACGCGGAATGGTTCGTGTAGCTAAACGCATGGGACATTCCATTTCGGAAATCGTTAGGGAATTCAATATCCCGAGATCCACAGAGTAAAGAGTGTGCCGAGAATATCAAATTTTAGCCATTACCTCTCACCACTGTCAATGCAGCGGCCGCCGGCCTTCACTAAACGACCGAAAGCAGTAGCGTTTGCGTAGAGTTCACTGTTAACAGACAAGCAACACTAAGTGAAATTACCGCAGAAATTAACGTGAGACGTACGACGAACGTTCGCTTTAAGATGTTGGGTTCAAATTTTGCGTTAGTGGGCTACGGTAGCAGTCGACCGACACGACTGTCTTTACTAACATCACGACATTGCCTGCAGTTTCTCTCGTGGGGTCGTAACCACATCGTTTGGACCCTAGGCGATTGGAAAATAGTAGCCTGCTCATATAACTCCCGGCTCCAGTTGGTAAGGGCTTGTGTTAGGGCTCGAGTGTGGTGCAGATCCCACGAAGCAATAGCCCAAAGTTATTAGCAATGCACTGTGCAAGCTGGTGGTGGCTCCGTAATGGTGTGGGTTGTGTTTACGTGGAATGAACTTTGTCCTCTTGTCCAATTGAACCGATCATTGACTGTAAATAGTTTTGTGTGGTTACTTGGAGACCATTTGTAGCCATTCAAATGTTCAAATATGTGTGAATTCCTAAGGGACCAAACTGCTGAGGTCATCGGTCCGTAGACTTATACACTACTTAAAGTAACTAAACTAACTCATGCTAAGAACAACACACACACACACCCATGCCCGAGGGAGGACTCGAACCTCCGGTGGAAGGCGCAGCGCAATCCGTGACATGGTGCCTCTAACCGTGCGGCCATTCCAAGCGGCTTGAAACCATTCATGGACTTTATGTTCCCAGACAACGATGTCATTTCACTGGACCAGAATTGTTCGCGAATAGGTTGAAGAACATTCTGGACAATTCGAGAGAATGATTTAGCCACCCATATCGCCCATCATGAGTACCACCGAACTTTCATGGAACGTAATCGAGAAGTCACTTTTGCACAAAATCCTGCACCGGCAACACTTTCGCAATTATGGGCTGCTATAGAGTCAGCATGGCTTCTTATTTCTGCAGGGGACTTCCAACAACTTATTGAGTCCATGCCACGTCGAGCTGCTGCACAACGGTGGGCAAAAGAAGGGCCAACACGATGTTATGAAGTATCCCATGACTTTTGTCACCTCAGTCTGCATTACAGTAGTAAAAACTTGGCAGTACTAAAAACCAGACTAATGTCTGTTTAGTTTGAGGGTTAAATATTTTCGAGATTTTTAAAATTTTTTTCAGACACGTTCGTTATTCCCAGTTTAGATGCTTGTCCAGGATTACGCTAAGATAGTTACCTCGCTTTTTAACAGGATAATTTGATACCTGTAGAACTGATTCACCAAATTCCCCAGTGATCAACTTTCGTTGAGATATGAGGATGATCTGTGACTGCTGATGGTTTAGTTTAAGACCAAGATTGTTGTATGTCTTTCTTTTCCTAGCTTCAAAATGGTTCAAATGGCTCTGAGCACTATCGGACTTAACTTCTTTGGTCATCAGTCCCCTAGAACTTAGAACTGCTTAAACCTAACTAACCTAAGGACATCGCACACATCCATGCCACAGGCAGGATTCGAACCTACGAACGTAGTGGTCGCGCGGATCCAGACTGTAGCGCCTAGAAACTCTCGGCCAATCCGGCCGGCCCTAGCTTCATTTTTATGCATCTACACCTGTATTCAGAACAGTGAAGAAACATAAATAATTATTCGTCAGATACTTTTCTGTTAGAGGAAAAAGTACTCAAATTTCGCAGTGCGATATATGTGATCAAACATTATGTTTCAGAACGACTGTGTATAACCTGTTACGAAACTTTGTGTTACAGGAGTCATTCTGCATTCATACGCTTTTCGTACTCTGGTTTCGTGTTTCGCTAGTTTCACTGTGCTTCACGGTGTTATGTGGATCTTATTACATTATTAATGGGTTTCTTGTACCTGTTAGCTGGGTCGCAATGGACGTTATTACTTATTACTCGCAATTAATCATTTAGCCCATCCGATGGTGTAGCAGAATTCCCGTGCTGTTCGTGGATGGCATAGTGCAGGCGCCGGGGGTTTCCAGACTTTAGTTGGAACATGGATTCTCAGAATTGTGAGTGCAAGGAATTTAGTCAGCTAAAATGCCTTTATTGTGGTGACAGAAGTTTGAAGCACTCTCGAACTGACCAAACGCACAGTTATTTGTTAAATCTCGTTTTTCCTGTTCCGTCAATCTAGCTTGGTAAGGAAGCAAGACCTGTGAGCAATATTCGAGAACTGGAGTAACGAGGGTTTTTCATGTGACCTCTTTCGTTTGTGAATTATAGTTCCTTAGGTTTATGTTACTATCAGTTTCTGGTTTGCGTTGCTGACGTCTGGTATATAAAGTCAATCCACCACAAATCATTCAAGGCAAGAAGCTGATGCTTGACGCAAATCGTTTCGACAAACGATTTTGCGTCTTTTCATCTATATGCAGACATTACATTTACTTGATATCAGCTGCGAGCCATAACATGACTTTTTAATAATTTCCGATACTGTAAGCTCCGTGTCTTTCTGGTATAACTTTTATAGCAGTTGCATGTCTCCTGTAGTTCCACAGGAAGAACAACGAATTTTTGGCTTCTTGGGAAGTAACACTGATGCCTGTCATTGACTGCAAGAGCGTTTCAAGTAATTCGATAACAAGACTACCGAAAGCGTGAATAGAATGGAAACAGACTAGTAATCTACAAACCCTCCAGTACACAAGTATAAAATAAAAAGAAATTAAAAAGTCATGCAGTGATGACCATTGCACATTGCTGTTGATTAGCTTGAAATAAAATTTCAGATCAGTTAGAAATGTGCAATAGGGAACAGATATATGGATTAGAAAGTTTCCACCGGTGAAGAAGAACTGTATTTACGAAAGTGATGCTACGATGAAATAAAAGATATTTCCCTTAGTTGATGCGTCCAGTAAACGTATTCATGCGTAATTTTACAGCTAAGAAAATGGCGGTCTGTTCGCGTCATAAGACATCAGGCCCCTCCTGTGCGTCAGAATCCTATTTTTAAAAAGGCAGTCAGTTGCATTTTATCCAGTGGGATTTCTTTCTGGTATTTTGGTAACTGTTCCTGAGTCATGCATTCTGTGGACGTATTGTTTGTCCCTCCTTTTTTTTCTTTTTGGAGATTGTCGATTCAACTAAACACCTAAGGACTACAAATTCGAATAATTTATCCTGAGACAATCACATATATAACGTTGTAGGGAATGCGAACCAAAGACTGCATTTTTTTTGCAAACACTTCGACGATACAATAAATCTGATAAAGAAACTGTCTACACTACGCTTGTCCGTTCTCGCCTGGAGCACTGGTGCACAATATGGGATCTTCACCAGATAGGACTAACGGAGAACATCGAAAAAGTTCAAACAAGAGCAGCTCGTTTTGAACTATCAGAAAATAGTGGAGAGAACGTGATGGGTATAATAAGCTGGTAGAAGTGGCACTAAAGGCATTTTACGTCGCCGCATTATTCTCCACCGCATGCGAAAATATTTTTCTGGCTCTCACCAACATTCGGACAGACGATAGTGATGAAATAACAGAAATTACGTCTCTCACGGAAACATTTAGTTGTTCATTCCCCCCCCCCCCCCCCCATAGTAGTATAGAGTGGAACAGTCGAGAAATAGCCTGAAAGCGTTCCCTGAACCCATTTCCAAACACATAAATGTGAACTGCAGAACAGTCATATAGCTGTTGTTGGTTATGGCCAGGGAAGGCACACTTATATTCACGTATGTTGCTACTGTATCACTAATTTTTCTTCTTCGTGATTTTATTTGTTTGTCAAGTTGTTTCAAACATATCAAATGACGTACTTCAGCACTTTAGCAAGAGTAATTGCTAGACTTCATTTGTCCTGAGTAGTTCTCTTACAGACTAATTTGGGTTAGGTATTCAATCGAAGAAACAAGTTTTCTATCTTTGTGTTTACAACAGTCGAGAATTAACGAAGGAAATGAAAAGTAAACTAGAAACTACCACACAGTTACTTGCGGTTGTAGCAACCCTCATGTAACATTACATAAACAACAACTTCTATAGTAATAGCTGTCAAAATGAACTGTGAAAATAGAAATATTTATCAAGATCAGAAATAATGTACAATTCCCAACATTTTGATAGGGTAAAACTATAACATTAAACCCCCAAGTGTAGGGAAACCAGTCCTCACTTAGTGGCATGTAGACAGATGCACCAAAGAAACTGGTATAGGCATGCGTATTCAAATACAGAGATATGTAAACAGGCAGAACAAGGTGCTGCTGTTGGCCTACACTATGTGATCAAAAGTATCCGGACACCTGGCTGAAAACTATATACAAGTTCTTGGCGACCTCCATTGGTAATGCTGGAATTCAATATGGTATCGGCCCACCCCTAGCCTTGATGACAGTTTCCATTCTCGCAGGCATACCTTCAGTTAGGTGCTGGAAGGTTTCTTGGGGAATGGCAGTCCATTCTTCACGGAGTGCTGCACTGAGAAGAGGTATCGATGTCGGTCGGTAAGGCCTGGCACGAAGTCGGAGATCCAAAATAGGTGTTCTAAAGGATTCAGGTCAGGATCCTGTGCAGGCCAGCCCATTACAGGGATGTTACTGTCGTCTAACCACTCCGCCACTAGCCGTTCATTATGAACAGGTGCTCGATCGTGTTGAAAGATGCAGTCACCTTCCGTGAATTGTTCTTCAACAATGGGAAGCAATAAGTTTCTTAAAACATAAATTTACGCTTGTGCTTTGATAGTGTCAAGCTAAACAAGTGGTGCAAGCCGCCTCCATGAAAAACACGACTATACTGTTACACCACCGCCTCCGAATTTTATTGTTGGCACTACACACGCTATCAGATGACGTTCACCCGGCATTCACCATACCCACATCCTGCCATCGGATCGACACATTGCACAATGTTTTTCCACTATTCAGCCATCCAATGTTTACGCTCCTTACACCAAGCAAGGCGTCGTTTAGTATTTACCGGCGTGATGTGTGACTTATGAGCAACAGCTAGCCCATTAGATCCAAGTTTTCTCACCTCCCGCCTAACTGACATAGTACTTGCAGTGGATACTGATGCAGTTTCGAATTCCTGTATGACGGTCTGGATAGATGTCTGCCTATTATACACTACGACCCTCTTCAACTGTAGGTGGTCTCTGTCAGTCAGCAGACGAGATCGGCGTTTACGTTTTTGTGCTGTACGTGTCCCTTCACGCTTACACTTCTTTATCACATCGGAAACAGTGGACCTAGGGTTGTTTAGGAGTGTGGAAATCTCGTATACAGCCGTATGACACAAGTGACAATCACCTGACCTCTTTCGAAGTCCGTGAGTTCCCCAGAGCGCCCAATTCTACTCTCTCACCATGTCTAATGACTACTGAGGTCGCTGATATGGAGTACCTGGCAGTAGCACAATGCACCCAATATGAAAAACGTTTGTTTTTGGGGGTGTCCGGATACTTTTGATCGTATAGTGTATATAAGGCAACAAGTGTCTGGCGCAGTTGTTAGATCGGTTACTGGTGCTACAACGGCAGATTATCAAGATTTAAGTGAGTTTGAAAGCGGTGTTATTGTCGACGCACGAGCCATGGGACATAGCATCTCCGAGGTAGCGATGAAGTGGGGATTTTCCCGTACGACCGTTTCTCGAGTGTGCTGTGGATATCAGGAATCCAGTAAAATATCAAATCTCCGGCATCACTGCGACCGGAAAAAGATCCTGCAAGACAGGACCAACTACGACTCAAGAGAATCCTTCAACGCTACAGAAGTGCAACGCTTCAGCAAACTGCTGCAGATGTCAATGCTGGGCCATCAACAAGTTTCAGTGTGCGAACCATTCAGCGAAACATCATCAGTATGGGGTTTCGGAGCCCAAGGCCTACCCGTGTGTCCTTGGTGACCGCTCGACACAAAACTTTACGCTTCGCCTGAGCCCGACAACACCGACTTGGATTGTTGGTAAGTGTAAACATGTTGCCTGGTCGGACGAGTCTCGTTTCAAATTGTATCGAGCGGATGTATGTATACGGGTATGGAGACAATCTCATCAATCCATAGTCCCTGCATGTCAGCAGAGGACTGGTGGAGGCTCTGTAATGGTGTCGGGCGTGTGCAGTTGGAATGATATGGGACCCCTGATATGTCTAGATATGACTCTGACGTTTCGGACGTACGTAGGCATCCTGTCTCATCATCTGCATCCATTCATGTGCATTGTGCATTCCGACGGACTTGGGCAATTCCATCAAGACAATGTGACACCCCACTCGTCCAGAATATCAACAGAGTGGCTCCAGGAACACTCTTCTGAGTTTAAACACTTCCACTGGCCACCAAACTTCCCAAACATAGACATTGCTGGGCATATCTGGGATGCCTTGCAACGTGCTATTCAGAAGAGATCTCCACCCCCTCTTACTCTTACGGATTTATGGACAGCCCCGCAGGATTCATGGTGTCAGCTCGCTCCAGCACGACTTCAGACATTTGTCGAGTCCATGCCACGTGATGTTGCGGCACTTCTGAATGCTCGCTGGTCCCTACACGATATTAGGCAGGCGTTCCAGTTTCTTTGGCTCTTCAGTGTATTCCTGCCTTTCGTACTGTATCAATCTCTCTGTAGTGACACCTCTGTAGGGGATGGTGCGTGTGTGGTGAACTCGTAGGAGGTGGGAAACCAGTGGGAACGTTGTGAACAATTTAACAATATATTTCTGTTAGATCTTCAATTCTACATGAGGCACGCTCACACCTTCTCGTGAGCTCTGGACGTTGCAGCTGACATCGGCCGCTAGGACGGCGCCCAGCGATGCTGTGTCAGGACTCAGGCCTGGCGGAGAAGGCAAGGCCACGGTCAGTTGCAACAGAGGCGTTTCCCGGGTGAGCGACATGCCCGGCGGCGGCGCCGCTGTTCTTCGCTCCGCGATGGCCATAATGGCTGTACGCTGGTCTTAAACAGGCGATGGACGGGGCTAGCGTTTTGACGTCGAGCCCCTCCCTGGGCCTCAGTATCGACGGCAGCAGGCACGGACAGCATGCCAGCGGGCTATGGTACCATGTCCTGCGAAGGAACCAGTGCGGCGGGGGATGCAGTCTGGCCTCGAACCGGTGGCTGCTAATGGCGCTGCGTGGTCATCTCGCAGTCCAGCGGTGCTGCGGCGTCGTGGTGCGGCTACACAGTGATGACCGAGTTCCAGTATTGAATGATTTCCTGTCCTCAAATTCACCATCATTTACACTCCGTTACTGATTATTTGTTTCTCTAGCGCCTGGCGTGGAGTCACGCTGCCCATAACAAAAAGACTCGCTCGAGTGTGGTGGCAACGACCAGCTTATTACATCGTTATTTGCTGCGCGGGGCAGTTCACCATTGTGCAACTCACTTGCATCTGTTACTGTGCCCGATATGTCGACATAGTGTGGCTGGCGGCCATCGTTGTTATCGCAATACTCCACAGCGACCTCTACGCTACTTTCAGTGACTTACACTAAAGATTTAGTACTTTTACCTAAAACAGTGGATAGTGCCGCTACACTGCTTCTCTCCGTGGAGAAGACTTAGTCACTCGTGTCTTACTCCGACCCATTACTCTACTTTGATTACAACTATACTCTTTATCTGTACAGTTAACCCAGCCTGCCTATAACATTACAAAGTACTGCATCAAATAAGTCGATCAATCTGCCATCTCTTGCCCTGGGAATTTAGTCTACAGGAACTTGTATTGCCCCTGGACCGGGTTTCCTCACACTACGTCGTCTCAACGAAAAAAAATCTACTACACAAAGCAAAATCAGCATTACCATGGCTCTAGGAACTGTGATACTTAAAGCCACTTATGCTTGACGTTTCTTATTCCGATACTACTCTACATGCTGTAGCATTTGTTCCGCAGTCATCCCCCTTCTTGGGCCGCTGTCGTTTGGCTTAAAGAATGTCCCAGACCTGGCTCCCAAGTATCGTGTAGGAAGGCAAGGTTATGTTTGTATAAGATCTCTAGTGGTGTCTCACATTAAATAGAGTAACTCCCGTTGTAGTTGCTGGTAAATGAAAAGTAGGTCCAAAGCTCCAAACGTTTTGCCCCCATTGAGTTTCCCTTGCTCATAACAATTAGCGACCACCACCATGTCACTGAACACTGAACAGCCGTGCTCTCTGAAAATAAAGTTTTGGCTCAATCACCTCCTGTGGACAAAGATTTTCACCCGTTTTTCCCTTAAATACTTGCGTGATGCATGTCTCCCTACTCACTATAAGGTTGGTTCTTGATCCCTTGAGGAGACCGAACAGCGAGGTCATCGGTCGTATCAGATTAGGGAAGGATGGGGAAGGAACTGGCCATACTCTTTCAAAGGAACCATCCCGGAATTAGCCTGAAACAACTTAGGGAAACAGCGGAAAACATAAATCAGGATGGTCAGAGGAGGTTTCGAACTGTCGTCTTCGCGAATGTGAGTCCAGTGTGCTAACCACTGCGCTACTTCGCTCGGTACTTACTTTAACTTCGCGAGCTAGGCGTATGGTGACCACCTTGTTTTGACATTCCTGGAGCTCAACCGTGCTCACCTTCACGTGTCGGCCCCCGTCTTCTGCTTGTAGTAACACCCATTCTTCCCTTACTTGCATAAATTCCCCAACTATCGCTAGCTTCACCCTATAAGTGCGCTCTGTACGAAACCCAAGTACTTCGTGTTTCCCAGCTATTTATATTTTTAACGATACATTCAATCGCGCATTGTTTGTTACTACGCCCACTGCGGCACTACGGTAGTAAAATGGTAAGTTCTGACTTCTCGGTTCCACTACTAGTTGCCACGCGGAGTGACCGCGCGGTTAAAGGCACCATGTCACTGATTACGCGGCTCCTCCCGCCAGAAGTTCGAGTCCTCCCTCGCACATGGGTGTGTGCTGTTCTTAGCATAAGTTAGTTTAAGTTAGTTTAAGTAGTCTGTAAAGGACCGATGACCGATGACCTCAGCAATTTGGTCCCTTGGTAATTCACACACATTTGAACATTTTTCCACTACTAGTTGTAGTTCAGATGGTAATTCTTTTTGCGCCTTCCTCAAACCCTTCAGAAATTGCTCTGGTTGAAGTAAGACAGGATGTAATTGATTATATAGTGCCATATGGGCTGCCCCCTGCAAATTTGTTAGCTTGACCCTTGCGTCCCCGATGGTATCACCTAGCAACTGCAATAACATTGGTAAGGATAGCCTTGTATCTAACATCTGCATACGTGCTTCCATTGACTCCAGATTCCGGTTCATGATGTTAGCCGAGTTCCTGGCATAATCCACAGCTTCCTCTGTCAGCTGGCAGAGCATGATTGCGTTGTTCAGAACATCGTTCTCTAATTTCATGATTTGCATGGAATGCTACTCTATAATCACGTTATTCGCTTATGCTATCCCTCTTGCGGCTTCTGTCGTTTCATTCAATTTGCTCACATCGTTTGCGTTTTATATCCCAAAGACTCTCTTTAATACTGTACTCTCCGCGTCGATTCATCTCTTTTTTACTCTCCTAAGCTCACGCAGAGCTACTCCCACCAACTTTTTCATCTGCCTCTTTATTTGAGCGTGTGCCCCGAGCAACTTCAGCGTTCCTACGGTACCTCTCTCTGCTTCCCACTGTTAATCTCCAAAGCTTGCATCCCTGAAAATAATCATTTCAGCCTCCAGATTTCATTTCGTAGCTCCCAAACAGTAAATAGTAGACTTAAAGACCATTTACGAATAGAAAACACCACATCTGGCTGTCTGGAAAATAACACTCCACAAATGGTTCAAATGGCTCTGAGCACTATGGGACTTAACATCTGTGGTCATCAGTCTCCTAGAACTTAGAACTACTCAAACCTAACTAATCTACACACATCCATGCCAGAGGCAGGATTCTAACCTGCGACCGTTGCGGTCACGCGGTTCCAGGCCGAAGCGCCTAGAACCGCACGGCCACACCGGCCAGCCTAACACTCCACCGTCCAGGTGATGCAGTTGTAGTCCCGTTACTCTGCCCCCGGTGAAGAAGTACAGTCTTGCCAAAACTAGCATTCTTCTTCTCCTTCACCTGGCAACCTGAGGACTGGGATCCTTATCACCTCATCTGCTCCAAGAAGCATGCAGTCTCTGAACAGTGATCATCTTATATGTTCTCCTGATAAGACTACCGCCAATAAATACATAGGTCTGCCCCTACTACTATCAATATCACGTCCTACACGACACGTACAAATAAACTGCAAACAAAATCGATACATATAAGTACTCTCTTGACCTTAATGTGCAACGACTCTGAGGTATAAGACTTCCCTCTCCTTTTTATCACCGTCTCGCTTTTTCCCCTTAATATCCTTCCTTGCCCTTACTAGTTCTCTTGGAATCGCATCTGGCGCAGTCTTGAATGGTTGCAGACGTCCCACATGCACAATCGTCCTTGTTGGCAACTGGAACTTCACATCTACCATTAACATAATTTTAATGACTTGTTATCGGCCCTGGTACTGTGTTAAAAACTTCTTTAGCTTTCTCTTCGGCGTATACTGACTCGGCTTCGCCAACCATTTGCCCACGTTATACAACGGTAACGTCCCTACACGCCTCACTGCCTCTTCCCGTTTCTCCATGCCTTCCTATTTGCTCTTTGTACCCTGTTCCACACCGCCTTTACTTTTCTTGAAAAATCGCACACTGCTCCTCCATTTCTGCCATTCTTCTGACCAATCATGTCAACAGGTGACATCTTTTGCCATACATTGCCGTGAATGGAGATAACCCTGTTCTAGAATATATTTTAGAATTATATGCATTTACAACAAAAGCCAGGAATGTATCTCACTTTGAATGATTTGAATCCATGTTGTAACTAAGCATTTTTCCAACCGTTTTATGAAGGCAATCTGTCCTTCCATTAGCTTGATGATGCAGTGGGCTAGTCCTCAACTTCTTCACTCTCAGCATCTTACAGGTCTCATAGGAAATTCGTCCCCTGGTCTGTTGTCATCGTCCGTGGCACATCAAATTTCAATATCCAACCATTAACCAATGTCTGTGTGACTGTGATTGCCAACTGATCCGACATTGGCACGAGAAAAAGGATCTGTTACGGTCATCACAAAACGATTACCTGCTGATATTTGGGTGAATGGGCCTAACACGTCCGCCCAATGAAACTAAAGGGTTCTGTTGCTCCTGTCAATGTTTGTAACAATATCTGCTTCTAACTCAGATTGAATCTCTGTGCAGAATCAGCATAGTTCTTGACGTACCGAACCACATCACCTTCTTTCCTTTCCATCAATATGTCTATGCCACCCTTCTTTTTGTCGCCCTGCATGCCCCATGGCCTGACAAAATGTGATCATGCAGCTCACGTAATGCTTCAGATTTGGCCACTACCACCATTCGTGGGCCTAATTTTGTCTCTCTGCATAATAATCCATCATGCATACCAAATTGCTGATGTTTGTTATACTGCCTACGTTCTTCGTCGGTATTCTGTGCTGCTCGCTATTCTGCAAGATGGTGGCCCAGCGCTTGTATTATTGTTAGCTTTCTGCTTAGCCCATCCCCATTACCGTGTTTCGTTCCCAGTTTGTGGATTACTTTGTACCCAAAGTCACTGAATTTATTTACTAGACGCTTCTTTCAAGACTAGTAACCACTTTAAAGCTGCATCGTCCGTTATAACCTTAAACGTCTTGCTGTACAAATACCAAAAAAAGTGTGTTATTCTGTGTATCAGACTAAGCATCTCTCTCTCTCTCTCTCTCTCTCTCTCTCTCTCTCTCTCTCTCTCTCTCTCTTTCCTCTCTCTCTCTCTCTCTCTCTGTTGTACAGTAATTTCTTTCTGCGACGGTCAATTGTCTTGATACATAGGCAACCAAGGAACGTAATTTGACGGTTCGCATGACAATATAAACTCTTTCTGATACTCTGGTACCACCAAAACTGGACTGGTTGTCAACACATTCTTTAACTCAAGAAATTCTCCCTGACGTTTCTCCGACCATACGTACTTAATCCCTTTCCTTAACAATCTCATAAGCGGGCTTGCAATATCCGCAAATGCCTTCACAAATCTCCTATAATAATTCTCGAGACTGAGGTGAGATTGCAACTCCCTAGTAGTTTGTGGTACTGGAAAATCTTGCACTGCTTGCACAAATCTCGGATCAGGCATTATACCATCCATACTTACGACATGACCCAGACAGTCAACTTACTTGAGTGCAAAGCGACAAAGTGTGAGAGGTTCTGCCCGTAATCTGATGAACACTTCTTTTAGACGTTGTCCATGTTCCTGCATATCCCTTGAATCGACGATTATGTCATCAACATACACTGCGCACTGGCGTGGTTTCAATCCTCTCAACATTCCGTGCAGCAACCGTTGGAATGTCGCCGGTGCATTTTTCAACCCAAAAGGCGTCCTCCTATATTGTTAGTGTCCCCCATCTGCTCAAAAAGCTATTTTTGATCTATCTTCAGGGGCGACTGATGGCATCCGCTTTTGCAACCCAACGCCGAGAGAGACATGCTTTTACATAGACTATCTATGGTCTCTGTGATATTTGGGAATAGGGTACGCACTTTTTGTAGTCTTACTATTGAAGTAGCGATAATTACAACAAAATCGATACTTCTGCAAGTCGTCCATAGAATTCTTAGGTGTGATTGAAATTCCAGCCCCCCCCCCCCCTCCCCCATGCATCTCTTTCCTGCGTTATTCCGTCAGCTATTAGTTGACCTATTAACTCTTCTGAAATTGGTTGCAACAACCGTGGTGTCCTTTAATTATGGTCTCCGGTACACCAGCGACTCATATCCTGTTGGAATCCTGTGTTGTGTTACTGAGTGGCAGGCCTCAGCCCTCTAGAGAAAAACAGATCCTGGAATTTTAGCAACAGGTCCTCCAACTGTGCTCTTGGTGATCCTTTGAAAAGCTTCAGCTTCTCACGAAATGCAGTCCTAGCAGCCTCCTGTGCCCATTATAGCTCACACATTTTGTGTGGCAATCTTCCTCATCTGGAATCTCTAGCGCAGTAATAACATTCCTTTCAACAACTTTACGTCTTCGGCGCCAAAATTATCCACGTTGGTGGGTACTACTTTCACCTGTCCCTCTCCTGTATGCGTACAATACTATGTTTCACCAAACTGCACACCGTGCCAAATACTTTACTACCCTGCAATAGTTCTATTACACAGACCATACCTACTGGTAAAATTCGGTTCCACATTCACTCATAGTGATTTTCCGGCGCCTTTCGACACACAATCATGCGAATCAATTCTTAATGTTATTTGTCGCGGTTTAACTAAACTAGACACTCCTCGCGTCATACTACCAAGACCCCGAATTGACTGATGTCCTGTCCTCAAATTCAGCCTCATTTTTACTCTCTTACAGTGTATTTGATCCTCTAAAACTTGGTGACTAGTCACGTCGCCCATTATACACTCTCTCGAGCGTGGTGACAACAACTCGTTGACTACATAGTTCTTCGCTGTGCAGGGCACTTTACCTCTGCACTCAGCTATCCTCGCTTCGCAACTCACTTGCACATCTGTTGCTGTGGTCTACATGTCAACATAGCATGACTGATGGCCAATGCTGTTACCTCAATACTCTTTGGTGGCCTCCATGCTACTTTTATTTGCTTACACCACAGAATTATTACTTTAACCTAAAATACTGGGTAGGGCCACTCCAGTACAAACAAATGGGATGTAAAAATGGTTCAAATGGCTCTGAGTACTATGGGACTCAACTGCTGTGGTCATCAGTCCCCTAGAACTTAGAACTACTTAAACCTAACTAACCTAAGGACATCACATACATCCATGCCCGAGGCAGGATTCGAACCTGTGACCGTAGCAGTCGCACGGTTCCGGACTGCGCGCCTAGAACCGCGAGACCACCGCGGCCGGCTGGGATGTAAAGGTGTTATTTGTTCCACAAGCTGATGACATGTAGTTGCTGCAAAACGAGGCACAAGCATGGTGTGAGCTGTAAATGGTTTCTTAACAATAAGACAACTGGCAGTCAAAAACAGCACATTCTCATACTATTTTATACTTGTTACTCACTCACAAAGTGCTGATAAAAGTACACATTTCCTGCACTGCTTGAAATACCGTAAATTTATGATTACAAACCTTCGCACATGAAGATGTCGTCTATTAGCTGAGACAGTATCCACAAGTTCTCTTCATGTCCACAAATAGTAAAACGTTTCTTCGATACATAATTATTTGAACATCAGGTTGAGAGTTAGGATGCTGAGTTGGGAAAAGTATTCGAAACACATTAATTGACACTTCCACAAAATATACTCACTTTTTGCATATATTTGGTGTCACAGAAAAACGAAATGAAATATTCGAGCAAGCAAAGAGTTATTAAAATATGGTTTTCTTGAAAATGGAACATATTTACTGGGAATTACAGTCAGAAAAGTGCAAACTCTAAATTGAAAAAATAATTGAAAACGAATCTGGAATTTTTTGTGACATTTCACTACGATAAACAAAATTTTCTCGTAATGAGATAAGGATAAAATAGGAACAAACTCAATAGGTAGTAATCAGGAACATATATTGTGATAATTTATTTAAGAATAGATAGGTGCAACTTGTTAACTTAAGCTACAAGTTCTGCTTCTCATAAACTGAAAACTATAGAGGTAAGAGACACAGATGGAAAGGGCAATTACCTTAGAAAGGTATCTAGGCAAGCAGCAGAAGGTGTTGCAAGTATAAAGAAAATAAACTAAAATAAAAAAATTAAAATCGGAAAACAACAACTAAAGAATAGACAAGTGTTCCAAGTAACAATGAGAGGGACATAGTACAATGTTCTACACAAAACATAAATATTCGGAAATGTATTCCAAGGATGAGATGATACAATGTAAATCTGATAAGACGATTAAAAATAGTAACTTAACTTGTATAAATATTATACTTCATTCATTTAATATTGCATAAAAGCTAACAAAAGAGAAAATACTGTATAATTATTCGATTAATTTTTGAAATGTTTAAATAGTAGAAAAGTTAAATAAGAATGGAAGCAGAGGCTTTCGAGCAATAACTATGTGGTGAATTATTCTATTAGAGATATAATATAATTAAAGGCTCTTGAAGGTTATGATACTTCGAAAAACATTGATGAAATTATAGAAAAGTAATTGTTAAAATTGTTTACCAAACATCTGTGCAGGAAGATAATTTCCACAGAATGACAGAGCGCTGAAGTTATTCTACTTCACGGTAAATTAGTGAATCAACACATCAAAATTTATAAACCTATCAGTCTCCTTTCACCTATATACCTTCTTACAACTATTTGTATATATTTCTCTTTAAATCGCTACAGACACGTAGGATAGGTATTTAACAGCTGTGATTGTATCTAATGATTGATCATCAAGGGTATAATGTAACTACCCCTATTTTTAACTATTACCGCTTGCTTTACTGTCGGAATGACGTGTGGAAGCTGTTTCCGTATTGACGTATCTTTCCAAAATATTCGAAAAATTAATGTGCTCAAGAGTAGACTCACACATAAGAAGAAACAAATTACTTAGCGTATCGCAATTTGGATTCTAGAAGAGTTGCTAGATTGAGAATGTTATTTATAGATTCACCCAATTCACCCACCAAATATTACAAGCCTTACATAATAAAACATCGGTAGTTTATACTTTTTGTGATCTTTCCAAGGCATTATTATGCAGATTATGTTACATTCTTAGAAAAACTTAAGTTTTATAAACTTGTTGGCTTTACACACAACCGGTTACAATTATACTTAACAAACAGAATGTAAAAGGTTCTGCTGGTTAATTCAAACACTGCTGAAAAGGTAGAAAATTTCAGCGAATGGGGAAAAACCATAACAGGAGTCACACAGAGTCCAATTTTGGTGTATTCCTATTCCTTATATATGTGAATGACCTTCCACTTAAAACTGAACAAGCAGAACGGTTAATTTTTGCTAATGATACTAGTGTTTCAATAAATCCCATTAGAGAGAAAGCAACAAAAGAGATGGTAATGATGGTTTCAAAGAATTATTGAGCTATTCTCTGGAAATGGACTCTCTCTTAACTTTGAAAATAAATGCCATATTCATTACTGTTCAACAAGTAGTCGCAACAACAATTGTTGTAAAACATGAACAGGAGTCAGTAAATAGGGCAGAATCCACCAGACGTTTCGGTGCACATATTCATGAAAATATGAACTGGAAGAATCATATTACTGAGCTTCCCAAACAATTAAATAGTTACTTTTGCACTACGTATAACTACTAGTCTTGGACACATACGAGTCAGTCTTCTGTGATATTTTACGTGTTTCCACACAACAACGTCTTATGGAACAATTTTCTGGGGTAACTCGTCACTTAGAATGGAAGTAATGATTGGACAAAAGCGAGCAATAACAATAATATGTGACGTTCACTCGCTGTTTTCATGTGGGTACCTCTTCGAGGAGTCAGACATTTGAACAGCAACCTCATAATTCATATATTCGTTAACGAAATTTGTAAGAGGTCTGCTATATCTTACTTAACGATAAACGCATTTTTGCCTCGTACAGGTCAATGACAGGCAAAATCGACTGTCAAACGCCACTAGTGCTAATTCAGTAAAGAGGACGTTGAGTTCGAGTTTCGAGTTCGTTGAGTTGAGAGCCCACAGCCATGGGTTAACCCTCAGCAAAACAATACGGATTCGTGGCAAATGACACTCCTGATAAGTGCTTTACAAAGGTTTATCAGTGTGAGGTATATTCGCGTTCGATTCATCCGCGCCGGCCACCTTTAGGATTGTAGTGAGGGTTGTGTGTGGTGGTCATTGGTATAGTGTGTAAAGGAATACTAGTACTTCCAACCTGTGATGACATTACCCATAACAAGAAATGTGTTACGAAAGTAGTGTCTGCCTCGTATTGTGTGTAAACGGAATACATAAGTCAAAAATTGTAAAATATCTTGGCTTTCGTTACTGCAAAATCCTTTGTCATTGAGTGATCATTGTTGAGCAGCCTGATTATAAACGCCGGCCGGAGTAGCCGTACGGTTCTAGGCGCTACAATCTGGAGCTGAGTGACCGCTACGGTCGCAGGTTCGAATCCTGCCTCGGGCATGGATGTGTGTGATGTCCTTAGATTAGTTAGGTTTAAGTAGTTCTAAGTTCTAGGGGACTGATGACCTCAGAAGTTATGTCGCATAGTGCTCAGAGCCATTTGAACCATTTGATTTTAAATAACTCCCGAAGCGGCTAAATCCGATTAGCATTTATCTGTTAGGTCAGAGTAACATCGGAATTAAAGTTAGGCTGCTGTTTCGGTTAACAACAGTCGAAGTCGTACAAACCGAGAGCGTAGCAAATTCATCATAAATAATTCATCACAATTGTAGGAGAATAGTAACGTGCAGACCTATAATGCTAGACGTTACCTATTATTAAAGTTGCCAGTGGCTCATAAAGGCGTTCAACATGGAGCAACAAAGTTTTTTGACCATTTGTCCAATAACATAAAATGTCTGGCATGTAACAAGCACTTTTTAAATCTGGCCTAAAATCATTTCTCCTGGAGAACTCCTTCAATTTCATGGACGAATTAATATTTAAAAACTGATCGCTTGCAAAATTAAAGGTTAACTGTTTTTTAAGTGTAATTTCATGAGCAGAACTGTGTGTTCATTGACGTTATCACAAAACATGTATGCATATACCGTAGAGTCATTCGTTTCACACCTTTTCGGTAACAGAATAGTTCAAATGATCTACTGAACATGCAACTAATTAACTACCTTTGGCTTCGATGTGTATTTGAATTAATGTGCTTCCATCGTCAAATAATTCTTTGTGACGACCTTGGCCTTTTATTTGCTTACTCTGCAGTTTCGTTCCATCAGTGGTGTGTTAATGAGGTATTCAGTGAGATAATGAAATTCTGGCTCCTTTGTTTGTCTTTCACTTCTAATTAATCCTGTACTTTCGAAATGTTTGCTGCGAAGTCCGATCTAGTATAGCAGTTCAGTTAAGAAAGAATGCAGTCCTTCCAATTTTAAAACTCGTTCAAGAAATTAATACAGCTTAATAAAGCCACACTATCACATGTCCACTGTTTTATTGTGCGATATGACAACCAGGATGCGAAAGTGGGTAACCATCCTGTTTAATTTATTGATTTGCTACACTTTGACGACGGTGATATTAAAGTAGTTAAAAATCTAAATTGAATTTATTGATTTTCCTGTAATTTTCAAGGGTATTGTGCGTGCCAGTGTTTGTGGAAAGGGAGGGGGAGGGTTTGGATGGAATTATACGTATCACCGTTTTTACAAACTCGTTCATTTTAGACTCTGACGACAGAAAATGTGATAATACGCAAAACATGTCATCGTGGAAAGGGACAGATTAGTTTGGCTTGATGCACTTAATCGCGACTCCAAGAAGGCATTGTGCGATATAAACGAAACTTAGTAGGCAAGTTTCTACATTTGGAAGATGATGCCTGTTCTAATTGGACGCCAGTTCCATATGACTGACCCGAGTACCGGCACTACAATGTAAATCAGGTTTACTTTAAACACACTGTAGCCTCCCCCTCACTTATCGACCTTAATGACAGTGAAAAATTAAACCGCGTGTACCTAATGGAAATTTGGGAAAAGCAATCGTCACCGAAGTTAATCTGTCGGTAAAGAGGGAGGAAAGGGTTACATCTAAATGATAGGAAAAATGCAAATGAAATTGGTGGAAATTAATTTTGAAAAGGGGTAAAGTTAATAAAGAAAGTAAATGTGCGGTCGTTACGTTAACAATTAACTGTCGTTAATTAGATATTTGAGATTTGGGGAAAATTACGGTCGCCAGTCCCATAGACAATTACTATAATAACTGAAAATGAAAGATTAATGCACATATATTTAGCACTAAAAGCGTGGCAACTGAAGGTTGACCCGTGTTGTGTGAAAATTGAATGTTTGTCAGAAGTAATTAATTTCGTTCTGACTTAATTTAGCAAAAGAATTAATAAAACCGGAATATTGAAAGTTAATTTAGTGACTGAAATTAAT